>NW_012130074.1:4044082-4045119 GCF_000143395.1 Atta cephalotes
TGTGTGTGTGTGTGTGTGTGTGTGTGTGTGTGTGTGTGTGTGTGTGTGTGTGTGTGTGTGTGTGTGTGTGTGTGTGTGTGTGTGTGTGTGTGTACATATACAGTAGACCCATACCATCCTTTTATCTTCGCAGGATAAGGTCCAATCATAAAGGTGGTTAGACAAAACTTGTAGGGTTTGGAAAGATCTATTTACTGATTTTATCAATTTGACTTTAAGTGACTTTAAGTCGCCAAGATAGATCAAGGTCACGTCGACTTTTTTTTTAATGGAACATTGTCGATGTCGAGAGCTTTCAAAACATAATAAAGTTATTTTTCATTGACTTTTCGAGTATTATATATTATAAGGTTCGAAAGTTACAGTACCGCCAGCATTAGCATTACACAAGGTGTCCAACCGACGGCTAAAACCTCTTAATATTGTTCAGAATCATGTCTCGGACATTTGTTGACAAGATCAAGGCCATTAAAGATTATTCTTCTTATTTTCATTTTTACACTAAAAATTCATTTTTACGTAAAAATTAAAATAAGAGGTACCTCCAATGATTTTGATCTCTCCAGGACATGATCCTGAATAACATTTAAGAGGTTTTAGCCGTCAGTCGGACATCTTGCGTAATGCTAGCGATACTATACTATATATAACTTTCAAGCATAATTCAAAAAATACTTAATGAAAAAATATTTTCTTATAGCATTTTGGAAAGACACTAGCTATTAAATTCTCTTCTAGAAATCAAAAGTAAGATGTTCCATTAAAAGAAATCGATGTAATCTTGATCTGATCTTGGCGACGCTACCTAATCAAATTAATAATAAGATCAATAAATAGATCTTTTTGAACACTACAACTTTGTCTTAAACACTTTTCTGTAAAATTTATATTTTCCAAGATATTCAGATATCTTGATGCCTTTTTGGGACACCCTATATATATATATTAATGTATGTTGATATATATATATATATATATATATATATATATATATATATATATATATATATATATATACTATATTCTTTCTTTCTTTC
>NW_012130074.1:4050097-4056891 GCF_000143395.1 Atta cephalotes
ACACACACACACACACACACACACACACACACACACACACACACACACACATATATATATATATATAAAACTTCAGAATAACTTTCTGTATTTTACCAGTGTTAGTTTCAGGATCTTGTTGCATTATATCTGATTTTGGACAAGTTGTAACTTCTGCCTGTGAATCTTGTACCTGTGAATCTTGTATTTGTGAATCTTGTACCTGTGAATCTTGTGCCTGTGAATCTTGTGCTTGTGAATCTTTTGCCATTTCAGATGTTTCTACTTCCATGCATTCATCTATTACCTCATAGCACTCTTCTTTGTTTATAATTATTTCAGTATCTTCTATAAAATCAGATTACATATAGTAATGGCATAAACAATTATAACCATAAATAGTTAAGCCAATAAAAAAGAATTTCTCGAATATTCCACGCCTCAAATTGATACAATTTAAGTTTAGGAACTAAACTCCCTAAACAGTTCTCAACAGTATACAGTTGCAACTTTGAACCATTTACCCGTCAACGAGGAATCGCCCATGGCTCCAAATTTGTGCAGAAACACGAAGGCGAACGGAACAACACTCGTGAGAGTTTATCGTCTTCGAATTGCGATAATAACTACCATGCATATGACGTAATCCAGTGACTGGCAAGAGAAATGACGGAATAATTGATCGCAAAAACAGCAGCAGCAATAAGCACTGACAACGTTCGTTAATAACGGCGTATCGTACGCATCTTCGATTATTCGGTTGTTTACGAGAAACAAATTTACGAGCTTACCATTTACGAGCTCTGCATTTAAAAATATGCACCAAAGAGACGCGTGGCTAGCGTTCACTGCTATCTCGTCTTCTGCTTTCGCTTGCAACGTTCTTGTTTTGCACTTTTCAGCTCCTATATCGAACGAATATCATGAAAAATGAATGAATCTATAGACCTATCTTTTTGTTGCTGACGTTGCTGTACTACGCTTATTAGCTTTATTAGCAACTTTTAAAAGACTTATTTTTTAAAAAATATATAACATCGAGACAGACATATAACAAAGCGAGAGAAAAGGAAAGAAAATAGGAAGTACAAAAGGAGCAAATACAAAGACATACGTTAACGATCCTCACACTACTTAACTACTAAATATAGTGAATATAGATGCGTTCTTAAAAACATCGAATCATGCACTACGTTTATACAACTCAATTTACGCCGAAATTATAATCACAATAGTTATATTGGCTAATTATAGCTATTCTTCTGAAGAATGGAATGACTGTAATTGGCTAGTTTCCTAACATCGATGTTAATGCTGCGGTCAAAGTTCACTACAAATGCTTTGAAGCGTTTGGTTGACCAATTAGAAAAAAGAATTTTACGAATTAACCAATCAAAAATTGCTTTAAAGCATTTGTAATATCGTGTTGACCGTATCCTAAGTCTTGTGTCCATTGTTAGAAATCGGTCCAGAATCTCGCATAAAGAAAAAATTGATCAATCGCATTGGTCTTGTGTTCAAATTGTTCAAATGTGATTTGTTAATTCTTCTCTGAAATTTCGGACTGATTTCTAACATTATTACAGACCTAGTTTCCACCGAGAATCCGGATCAGAATGAAACCAACCAACTACAGTCGAGTATTTCCTTGTTAGGCCGGGTTCACACCTGGATGGAAAAGCGGAAAGCGAAAAAGCGGAAGCCAATCGAAATTCGCAGTAGTCATAAGCGATACCACCGACAAGATACTATTAAAGACATCCTTACGGGAGTTCAGAATATTGAAGTGTCTTTGAGAATATTGAAGTGATTAAGAGTTAAAAACTGATAATACTGTATTAATTTTATGATTTATTAGTAGATGTATTTATGTATTTAAAATTCAATAATATTCGATTTTTCTTTAAAATTGTGATTTCAGTGTTATCGTCAAAGTTTGATTATCAATAGAGATGATAACTGTAGAGAAAAAATTGTAATTTTTCTGCAATATATAGGATATTATAGTTTTACAAGTATGCACATTTATGTATGGAACATTTATTAGGTGTACAACTTTGCTTCCGCCGTTTTCCTATAGATGGTTTTAGCGGTAAGTGGTGGTCGAAATAAATAGATCATAGACGTCATACAATAAACTTGGGCATCTGTCAACATAACCCCATAGAAACATTAGTCGATTTGTGTCTGCATCATAAAGTTATTCTCGATTGAAAATGTCAGTTTACGAGCCAAATTCTCGTCATTTGCGGGAGATTTTAATTTTTTGCTTCAATGTGAAGAAATCTGCGACTGAGGCTCATCGAATGCTCTCAAATACTTATGGTGAGGCCGCTATTAGTAAAAGAACGTGTCGTGAGTGGTTTCAACGCTTCAAGAACGGTGATTTTGACGTCGAAGACCGGCGTAGCAGTGGAAGAGAGAAGGTTTTCGAAGATGCAGAATTGAAGGCATTACTTGAGCAAGACTCGTGTCAAAATCAAGAAGAATTGGCACGATCATTGGGAGTGACTCAACAAGCCATTTCAAAACGCCTCAAAGCCATGGGAATGATTCAAAAGCAAGGAAATTGGGTGCCGTACGAATTGAAGCCGAGAGATGTTGAATGGCGTTTGTTTGCTTGTGAACAGCTGTTTGAAAGGCAAAGACGGAAGGGATTTCTGCATCGCATTGTGACTGGGGATGAAAAATGGGTTCATTACGATAATCCCAAGCGCAGAAAATCATGGGGAGTTCCCGGCCCATGCTTCCATCGACGGCCAAACCGAATATTCACGGCTCCAAGATCATGCTCTCTGTATTTGGTGGGACCAGCTCGGCGTAGTGTATTATGAACTGTTAAAACCGACTGAAACAGACGATCGGTATATCGAACGCAATTGATACGTTTGAGCCGAGCAAGACAAACGGCCGCAATACAACGAGAGACACGATAAAGTGATTTTGCAGCATGACAATGCTCGACCCCATGTTGCGAAAGTGGTCAAGACATACTTGGAAACGTTGAAATGGGAAATCCTACCCCATCCGCCGTATTCTCCAGACGTTGCTCCCTCTGACTATCACTTGTTCGATCAATGGCACACGGCCTGGCCAGCACTTCCGGTCTTATGAAAAAGTAAAAAATTGGATCGATTCGTGGATAGCCTCAAAAGAAAGACCAGTTTTTTCGACGCGGGATTCGTACGCTACCCGAAAGATGGGAGAAAGTAATGGCCAGCGATGAACAATACTTTGAATCATAAATGTATAACCAGTTTTTTACAATAAAGCCTCGAATTTTGGAAAAAAAACGGCGGAAGCAAAGTTATACACCTAATATATAATAAAAAATTATAAATTTAATAATGCATAAGCCAAATATTTATGTTAATAATAGCAAATTTATATCAATTATCGATAATATCAGCGTTCTGCAATTACCTCCGGGCCCTTTGGGCTCTTTTCATAAAAATTTGCCTAGGGTTGACGTTGGTCTTTAATCTCATCGGTGGCGGTACATTTCCCTTATCTGTTTCTTTCCACAAGTTCTGATTTCCGTTTTTAAATTTTCCATTTTTCCATCAAGGTATGAATTCGGCCTTATGAGCCGGTTAAACGAGGGGAATGCTCGACTATAATTGATTGGTTCTTACATTTTGATTCGGATTAAACTCTTTAGAAATTAAGCCGTAGACACAAGGCTTTATAATTTTGATGTAAATTGAGCCTAAAGATAATAGCTGCACCCAGAAACACGACTGCTCAGTAAGCGCTCAGTGAACTCTTGCATCTGGGAATCGATTCTGTATCTTGAAACAAGGTGAAAATTACAAAAGTGAACGAATTTACTAGAATACTGATAATTTCATTGGTCACCACCTAGTAAATTTGCTCACATTTATAATTTTCACTTTGAAGATATCGAATCGACCCCTTGATTGGCATATTCTGTTGGATCTAAAAATATAGAAACCAAATAGCGGTCGTGCTGGATACACCTAAATCCGGGTCTACAATAGATGTTTTAAGCTTTAAGCCGTAAGAAATTGATCAACTACACTCGAATATGAGGAAAATAATTTATTGTGATCGGTTCATTTCTTATCGCTTAAGGCTTAAAAATTTATTATAGATCCGAGATAATGGATGCCTTGAATGTATTCGAGTACTATGACCGCCCACTGAACGCTCAGTAAAACGATTATAGTACTGAATGGCTGCGTTCAGCGGACTAAACAGTTGAATAAACACTCGCTGTTATTGGTGTATTCTTTTAGATTATCCAATCAACATTTTAGATCTAGAATAATACCTCAATAGCGAGTGCTCATTCAACTGTTAAGTCCTCTAAATGCAGCCATTGGTTGATATAAATTATGGTTACGCAAGTTGCATCGTATATGACGGCATCCTTATGCCCATATTTATATTTAAGGCTTCCTTAAATTTATCTTCAGATATTCTACGAATTATTTCATTAGCTACTGAGCATCTAAAGATAAATTTAAGGAAACCTTAAGTACAAGATCTAACTATGAATACGGGCATTAGAATAATCTAATAACTGCTAATAACTGTTTAATTCAGTGCATTAATACTGCAAATGACATTCCAGCCAACGAGAATGAATTGAAATGAATTGAAATGGATTCAGATTTTCAAAAATATTGATTCACGATTCAATGTTAAAATAAATGCTTTTCAATTCTGAATATTTTTATTCATTTATAGGAATTGCATATTTCTATGTCTTTCAATCTAAAAATAATATTAGCTTTTTCTGTGCAACACAATTGTGAATATGTTCAATTCAAAATTTTAAATAGAAAATGCAGTTTCTCAATCCAATTGCATCCAATTGAATCCAATTGAATCCAATTAAATCCAAAAAAAAGTATTCACTATTTAAAATACGCATTAGAAAAAATTTCAATCCATTTTAATACATTCTCATTTGTTGGAAATAAAGTCTAAAGCTTGCGGCACACGATACTTGTTTTCCTGCTGGATTGCTAGCTGAATTAGAATCTTATTGTCGTATTGGCTGCGATGCTGGCACTGACATCATCGCAACCAATACGATGGCAAGATTCTAATCCAGCTAGCAATCCAGCTAGCAGGAAAACAAGTATCGTATATCGCTGGCTTAATTATAAAATTATTAATTTATATTATTACAATGATTAAAATATTTTATATTGCCCATTTAATAATATTTCCTAAGTTCTTAAATATTTATATCAACATAAAACGTTTATAATTTTGTAGTTTTACAGCTTTTAAAAATATATTCCATTTTTATTTAGTTTGTTTATTCGCAAGTTATATATATAATTATATTTAATAAAATATTTTAAATGATGGATGATGACCTCTCCTTCATCTATTCAAGTCAATTTCCTTTAATGTAAAAATTCCATATCTATAAATTCCTAACTAAAGTGTAATATATATTCATAGTCTATAGTATTGTATATTGTTGTTTTAAGATTATCTTAAATAATGTAAAGATGCTAAGAGTCTTTTTCATTAACTTTTACTTAAATTAATCGATGATCAACTCGCAGAAATGCTAACGATATAGTTTAATATATCAGAGTGTCTTCTCTCTCTTCCTCTCTCTTCCTCTTCTGAGACAAACTATGTTTAGTTCTCACGTTGGTAATCGTGATGATTTGATCAACCATTGATGTATCGCATTAGCATTAATCAGAATTGATAAAAGAGACCCTCTCTAGTTCATAAGGTTTATAATATTTTACTATATTTAAGACAGTCTTAAATATTTAAAATTAATTATAAACCGTTTCCGACCTAAGTGTAATATTATCGCTTTTTAACTTTGTACTATTCCTTCTAAGTACATAATTGGAAGCCCTATGCCACTCTACGCAGAAGGGTAGTTTGATGCATTTCGGTTAAAGGGCGCTTATATCGCGATCACGAGGGCGCAGACGCGCGTCTTATGGATTTTACCCCCGCGTGTCGGGGGCGACGGGTAAGGTTCTGGTGGTGGCCCGATGAGAATCGAAGGGAAATAGAGAGCGAGGGTAGGAGGGGGTGGATTGTTCGCGCGGTTCACATTCGTGAAAGGGAGAAGGAGCGATGCGCGTAACAGTCATCGAGGGAAGGGAAGGTGGAAGTGAAAGAGGAGGAGGAAGAGAAAGAGAAGGAGAAGGAGGACGAGGAGGAGAAAGAGAAGGGGATGGGGGATCACCACCGAAACGACAGAAGCGACGGGTTGGGCCGGCGGTCTACAACGTGTGACCGATGTTGCAGGGATGAACGAGCCCGCGCATATCAACGCATATTCCATTGTGTACGATTTGACGAAAGGGCTCTGACATGTGACCGGACCGGAGTGTGCATCGTTCCGGGGTGCGACTGTCCGTCCATCCAGCAGCAAGTTCCTGCAAGGACTTCCGTGGTCAACCACGTGACGATTTTGGTAAGTTTTTCTTATTTTTCTCAAAGGAATCCTTTGTGTTGATAAGAGGAAGAGATGAATATTCTAATGCTTTCAAGGGGGAACGAAGTTCTCATGAATTTTGAAAATACGTAAGGGGGAGGTGAACGGGAGAGACGATGATTTATTAATTATAATTATTAGTTATTATATGTCATACTTTATTGTACATTTGTGCATCTAACGAAAGTTCATCTTTTCTAAAATGTAAGATATAATGTATGATATACACACACACATACACACGCGCGCGCGCGCGCGCGCGCGCACACACACACACACACACACACACACACACACACACACACACACACACACACACACACACACACACACTCTCTCTATTATATATACATATATTATATCT
>NW_012130074.1:4058626-4062970 GCF_000143395.1 Atta cephalotes
CGCGCGCGCGCGCGCGCGCACACACACACACACACACACACACACACACACACACACACACACACACACACACACACACACACACACTCTCTCTCTTATTATATACATACATTATATCTCACATTTTATAAAAGATGAATTTTAAGTATAACATAATATAACATATAGTAACTAATAATTATAATTAATAAATGTTTTTATTTTTTTTAAGTCAATTGTTTTTTAATTTCAGTCAATTTCAGTCGATTGTTTTTTTGAAGAAATTAAAAACCTAGTCAATTTAAAAAAATATGTAAAAGATAATATAAAAAATGTTTAAGAAAAACTTATCTTTTAGTTATTTTTAAATTAATTTTGTATTAAATAATATAATTTTTTTTTATTTATGTGTGCACACATTCTTGCGTATATTTTTTTTAAATAAGAATTTCAAGAAAATGGTCAAAGATATGTTATTATTTGTTAAAAATCTAAATCTTTATGTAGATTATAATAAAAATTTTATAAATATTTTATATGTATATACATAAATAGAAATTCTTTAAAATTTTTTTCTAATGTAAAATGTTGGGACAAGCGATTGTATTTAAATTAATTTAATATATAGGATATTGTATACTTATAAAACTGAATTTTAAGAAAAATTATACCTATGTATTTCTTAGAATTCCAGAATGACATGCCATGAAATTTAGAACAGCTCTAATTTGCATTGATCAGAAAATGTAAATATTTTATTATACGTTTTATTACAGCAACGATACACTGGATATAACACACCTAATTCAACTTCGATTACTTATAACTTTCATAAAAGTGAACAAATTTTTCTTTCAATCGGGACGCCTAAAATTTAGGAATAGAATGCTACAAACAAATATATTTATTAAGTCTATAGCTGTGTTTTAAAATTTACTGTTAGTACTAAAAATCTATAGTACATATAACATAAACTATAGATAAACTATTTCAGTACTGGCAGTAAATTTTGAAACGCAGTCTATATGTATTACAACTCAAAAAATTACTAAAACTATAAAAATTTTATAAATTGTTTTATTATTAATATATGTCTATATAAAATTTAAGCACAATTTTCTTATTAATTCAAAAGTTATTTAAATTTTTTGTTTGCTTTGCTTCTTATCTAAAATCGCGTAAATTGTGTACAGTTTTGTATTATTTGCATTCGATGAGGAAATAATGTTACGAATTAAATATTTTATATATATTAATTTATTTTATATATATTAAAATTCGAAATATTCGTGCAAAGTAGATTCACTTAGTCATTTCAAAGTTATTTAAAACTGTAACAAAAAGTGATAAGAGCCATTAAAAGCTAAATAATTTTTGTTTTGCAGTCTCGTGCAGTTTTTTGCAGTTTCGTATTTATGACAAAATTTTTTTATAATATTGGCTAATATTGACTTTCATTTAACTGATTTTTTACTGATACTTTTAACAAAAGTATCAAAGAATATTGCAAAATATTTTTAAAATATTTAAATATCCTTAAAAAATTTATAAGCATTAAAGTAAACAGAAGTTTTGAAAAAACTGTCTTGTATTTAAAAATCCTTATGTTTCATACATACGTTAAAATTATATTAAATAAGTGCTTGAAAAATAGAAACTTTGAATTAAAAAAAAATAATATTGTGGTTTTTAAAAAATTTTATATGTAATTAATATATGAAAATGAAAGTAGTTATTTATTTTTATCAAAAAATACATTTATTTATATTTTTTTTCTTTTTTTATAATAAATTAATATAAAAATAAAATAATACAGCATATAAACGTTTATTTAATATAAACATGCAAATAATTAATTCTCTATATAACTTTTTTATTTATAAATATAAATAAATAAACATTGTTATTTATAAAATTTAAATAGATACATATTATATAATAAATTAATAAATTACAAGCAAAAAATAACTAAATTTTATTTTATTCTATTTATATTATATTTATCTTTCACAACAAATTGAAAATGAAGAGTTAAATTCTATTATTACTTATAGAATAAATTCATTAAAGAAACTATTTTATTCTTAATAATTTGTTATTATTGCAAATATGTGTGTTTATAACGAAATTTTAGCTATGAATCATTAATTGAATTATTTAATTTAATTTATCTTAACTAAAATTATTAATATATTAGAATTTAAGTAATACATCAAATTATTATATATATTCAAAGAAAGTAATCAATCGTTATTGACTATTAATTTTCGTGTATAATTATTTCTGTCAATTTAAAGTTTATCAACTTCACAGAACTTTATAATATAATACATTTTCCATTCTTATTTTTTAATTTAAAAAATAATATTTTCTAATTTAAAAAATAATATTTCACGCGGATTGACGCGTGATGTGGATGATTTACATTACGGAAGTTTCATGCGTTGCGAGTTTCTTTTCATATTCATCAATAGTCTCGTCGCATAGTTAAGAAAGCAATTTTGCTTATTTTGCAGCTTTACTTTCTGCTATTATCATAAAGTCTTACACGCGACTGTCTTTCTCGATATCTTGCTTATACCCTTTTTTCTTTATTTCTTAACTCGACACACTGTCAAGGATTGCAATGCTTGCAAGGCTATAACGTCGCAAACTTCAAATTTTCTTGATATATATATATATATATCAAGCCCATTTGTAGTATTACAAAATGTATGGACACTATTAATTATTTTATTGCTACCATTGCATTGTTAAAACTAACCTAATAAGGGCAGGTTTCACCTTTTGGTAAATTTTACCTGTTGGGTAAGTAGCAAGATTATCCAATTACATGCGCGGATTGTCAGATTTACCTAATAATAGGTAAAATTTATCAAAAGCTGAAACAACCAGTTCTCAAAGTCAAACAGAAAATTTGAAAATTGAAAACAAATCAATATTTTAGGAAGAGAATTTTATATCGATTGATTTTGCTTTGATTTGCTCAAAACCAATTTCTATGTAATCAAAAAGATGTTGAAATTATAAATAGAAATTATTCATAGGAAACGTATTGGACATATAATAAATTCAATTGTTTATAAAGAATAAAAGAAAGTAATGAAAAGTATGAAATGAAGAGGAAATCTTTTGCTTTCCGCTTTTATATCACTTATCTAATCTGCGAATCTTAAAAGAATTTAAAAGCGATGAATCTAAATTAGAATTAAATGTCAATTTTTAATTCACATGGTTAGATTAAAAAAGTTAAAATATAAGAAATGAACGAACAGAGGAAGAGACGCGAGACGTGATAGGAATAAATTTTTCGCGTTAGTAATATATAATGAGTGCAACTGCGGGAGGTTTGCGTTTTTATCTGTTTGGGAAATGAATTTGGATGCATCATGGCAAAAGTATAACGAAGAAATATATTCCGACGTTAGCAGAAGAAACATCGACGTTTCGTGCGAGAAGTTCAATGCTTAGAATCGCGTGTCGTAGGCCGATACATATATATGTACATACATACCGAATACATACCGGAGGCACATGCTGGTCTGACTCGATTACTTTGGCGCACTTGTCGTGGGGCTTGGATATAGAATGCGGTAGGGTTGTGCTCGCGTGTGATTGCCACACGATAAAACACGACACAGGGGGTGACTCGAGGTGTGTGAGCGTGAAGGTTGATTCACGCTCGAGCTATGATGGTATAGTCCTCTTTGCGATTGTACCTCGATAAAGGTGATAGCAGCACCGGTATATAACAGCCGAATTTATTCCGGAATTTATTTCTAAGCGAATTGTCGTTGCTACGAAAACAATTTTTTCTTTTGGAAAATTAAGGGAACAATGCAGATGCGGAGTATATATTATACAGATTTGTGTCTTGCGGGATGATATTTTCTTATGTAAATCTGGTGTTATCAAAAATACTTTTAAAATTGACAAATATTTTCAATCTACACTGTTAGATATCATAGGAACTGCAAACTCAATCTTTTGAGTTAAATAACATTTTGTTATTTTTCTCACTTCCTGTGTAACTCAATGATCCATTTCTGTGGTTAGTTTGAAAGTAAACAACTTTTATATTAATGTATATATTTAATAAATAATAAACTGAATTTGAATCAAATTTAATACATTTCTTTGAATAAAATTGTTTAACTTCATGATTTTACTTAAATTAATGATATTTTGAGTAAGAGCAGTAGTGAGTTATAAAAATGATTAAAAATAACTCGGATACAATTTGACATTATGAATTTGACATTATGAAGTGTGAAACGTTTAACGTTTAAACAGCTATATGAATTTTTAATCATGCTATTTGTAGAATTGAAAGATTTTTCATAAAAATTAAACAAATTCAAAAAG
>NW_012130074.1:4062990-4067470 GCF_000143395.1 Atta cephalotes
GGTTGTTATATAAATATGGTAATTTTTTTCCGGAATCGTAATAGATATAAACATTAAGTTTTAGACTTTTTAGTTAATATTTTAAGAATTCATTAAAGAATAATAAAAATCTCTGAACTCGTGGAAATTTTATTTACCCACATAGAAAAAATGATTTTGGAAAGCGACATTATTACCGATTGGATATGAAAATATTTAAAATTTTAATTAGATACAGATCTGAAAATAATTTCATTGGACTATCAAAATAATTATATAGGATAGTGCTGGAATTTAATTGCAACTTTTAGCCCGCGCGGGTTGATGAAGTAAGGGGCGGGAATCAAACTGAAAATCGACTGAAAGTTGCAAATAAATTTCAGCTGATGTAGGACATTCAAGTTGGTTGCTATAATGTCAAAACTTTTTGCAGCATTGCTTATTATGCTTTAATATCCTACATAAATTAATTTGATAGTCCGACAAAATTATTTTTGGACTTGTATCTAGTTAAAGTTTTAGATACTTCAGGAAAACTGTTTTTTTTTTTAGTTTTTATGCATTTATCCTCTAATTTTATATTTATCTTTTATATAACATTATAATGATACAGTTGAAGAAAGAAATATTGTTTAAAGTATAAAGCAATAATTTTTTCACTTTTTGTTCATCATATTGTTCACGCTATTGATAGAGTACGATTTGATAAAATTAAAAAAAAATGGCTTTATTTGATTTCTATGAAAAACCCTTCAATTCTTCTCAGTTTCATTATTTTACTAGATAAATGTGATATATATGCTTAAGATTACTTTGACCTCGTTTATAAATTGCTTTTAATAAAAACATTTTTTGTGAATATTAACTCTTATATATTTTCTGTTTTTTGTTTGATTCTTACGGAAATAAAATTATTCACAAAGTTACTAATAGAATATAATTTGATGGCATAACCCAGAATTAAAAAAAAAAAATTTGTTTGTGTGGAAAACTATCAATTCTTCAGTTTCATAATTTTACTAGATAAGCGTGACATATGCTTAAGATTGCTTCGACCTCGTTTATTTTCTATTTTGCTAACCAAATCTTTTCCAGAAAATTGCAACCATTTTTCGCGTTAGAATACATTTGTAAGATATTTGCAAGACATTTGTAAGATATTTGAATGCGCTTTCAACTTTCAGTTCATTAATATAAAACAAAAAATAAAAAGTATAAACATAAGTAAAATAATCCATTGCTGTACGCTTTATTTATTTAAATTTCATGAAGTTCGTGTTAGGTCAACGTTTGGCAACGAACGCCGCATGAATCGCATCGACGAGCCATTTGCAAACGTGGATGGCACGCAAAATTCGCTTAAATCATCAGACGATATGGTCAAAGGTTAATTCGTTGGAGCACAAGAGGCGGAAATTGAGGACTAATTAGACCGGAGTACACCCGGAGTATCCTATACCAAATTGTACTGTAAACAGTAAAGCGCTCACAATCAGTCGGCAATAATGTTGTTTTCCAAATATCCCAAATATTTCCCATGAGCATTTGAAATTAATTTGCATCAATTTTCGCGTAACGAGTTGATCAATTTGTATCAATATTTAATATAAACTCCATGCAGAATCCGCTTAAATCTTTATCATATTAAAAGAGTTGGAAATGTTTTATATTTACTTTGTTGAGTTTTTAAATTTTTTAAATATATTTTTTTTATTCAAATATCAGAAAATGTCTTGGAAAGAAATTGTTGCTTTTCAATTTTATACATTTTTTGTTTTGCATCTAACTTTTTTATTTTGTACGTAAGCATAAATTTCTTTCATTATTTAAATAACGTCTGTCGTACTTACATAATAGCCGAAATAAAATAGATGAAATGTTATATTAAATGTTACCGATAAATATAATCCACTGGTATCATAAAAAAATAAAAAAATTATTTGATAGTCTGTTGCGATAATTGAGTTTGGCATTTTAATTAGATGTTATTATGATTTTTACAAGCATCTAATCGATATTGTTTTATATAATAATAATGTACATTGAAGAATATTTCGATATAAAAAAAACAAAATATATTTGATATATTCCTTTTTTTAAATTATTTCTTTATCAAGTAATTTATTATTTTATAGGTCTTAGTTTTTTTTAGTAAGCAAATAAATATATTTTAGATTTAATGAGTATCATATAATTTGTCATATCATATCGTTTGCAAAAATGTTATTTTTATAAATTTATTTTGCATAGTGATTATGCATAATTAAAACTTATAAAAAAACTATAGTTATTTTTTTGTATTAATTAAGAAAATAGTGGATTATTATTATCATAAGCTACTATAAAAATCTCAAAAAGATTTACTGAATAGCTTTTCCAACGGCCGGTAAGATTTAGGTAATAACATATCAAAGTTGGTAGACTACTCCGTTCATACTGTAGTTTGGCATAGTTTCTCTCCTTCTCTCTTTCGCTTCTTCGAGGGATAATCTTGGAATAGCTTCTGTTTTCTAGAATATCAATTGTGTACTAGAAATAAATCGCGCATCCCCAAACACGGTCGCTATTACCGAATTGTATCTCAAATGACCATCGTGAATTTAAATGTAAGTAGAAGACAACATAATTTATTCAGATATATAACATAGTATTATTCGAAAGGTATAGCAATCACTAAATATATCACTAAAACATCTAAAAAATAATTTTAACATATACATAAATACAAGGCAAAATATGATCAGCATAAACAAAATAAATAAAATAATATAGACAAATTATAAAGATACAGTTACTAATCAGAGTCAGTACAGGTATTATTCTTGTGTGAATTCAAAATTTTTTATTATATAATAAATTAATTAAATTCTATGCTTTTGGGTTATCTTCTATAATTAACGAAAGCAGTAATGTATCATGAAATAATTACATAGATTAAAGGAAATTACAATCAGACAATTTAAAAAAAGCAAGTCAACTTTAAGATACATAAAATTCATTCGTTAAATAAGACATTAAATCATAAATCATTTACATTAAAATGGTGACTTGATAATATAGACTCATTTTGACTAATACTTAACGAGACCTTATTATTAGTCTATTTTAAAAAATTTGCTTATACAGTCACTTTTTATATCTCAGCGCACTTTTTATATATCTCTTGACTTATTTTTTTTAAGTTATTTAACTGCGACAATTTGTTTAAACTATTTAATTATTTTGTGACCGCTGCTTTTGTTAATTATTGAGAATGACCCAAAAGCGTACAGTTGAAATATTTAATTTTATATAATAAAGAATTCACACAAGAATAATATTGGCTTTGATTGATAATTGTACTTTTGTGATTTATATGCTCTGCAATCTTTTATTATTCTTTTTTATAATATAGACAAAGTTGTGAATTTTAATTAAAGGAAATATATAAAATACGAGACATCAGAATTAAGCATAAATATTTATAATACTTATATGAAATTACATACGTTATTTATAGTTGCTTTTTTTTTTAATAAATGCTTGCAGATTTAATGTCAACGTATTCAATAATTGAGAATTAAGTTAATTTTTGCAGAAAAAAAAATTATTTATTTCACTCTTCGTTCTCTAAATATATGTAAATTATTTCTTTTAATTCTTTTTTGATGATTTTTTTCTGATGAGACAGCCTACCTGTATATTTTGCTAATTCATTACCGGTTACAGGAAGAAGTGCATATTGTCGATTCAGTTGGGAAAAAAACGCAAAAAATACATTATTCTCTTTTCGGTAACGAGAATTAAAAAGAATTGAAATTAAAACTGCGGCTGATCAATCGGACCGAATCATTATGCTGTAAAAAAATACATCAGCTTCCTTTATACCTGAGCGCTGAATCTCTTTGTGACGATCGTTCGGAAATAATATGACTGAATTTCATGTGGCAGTCAATCTGGGTTATCTCGCGATCGCGACAATTATATTACGGATGTCCGCAATGACCTGGATCACGGTTGAATCGTTTGGAACAGTTAATAGGTATTCTTCTATTCGAAGGAATAAATATCGCGCTACCCGAAATAATATGCGGTGCAAAAAAAAGGAGAGATGTGATGATAGATATGTTTATTATGAATACTTTACGTTTCTAAAAAGTACTATTCTTATCAGATTACACATAATTCACCACAATCGTTATCTCTTCGGCTAGAAATTTTGATCTTTTGGATGAATTTCTATAAAGAATGTAGAGAGCTCAAGCGGAAAAAATTTCCTGCTAATTACTTTGAATTTTGGTGACTCTTTCTTTACAAAAAGATAGAAATGTTGAAGTGACGATTAAATGAAGAATCTTTTGGGTTTTATTAATAATACATACAATGAAATGAGAGCATAACAATAAAGTTTCCTCTAATTTTGAGAATAAATATCCGAAAACACACACACACACACACACACACACACACACACACACACACACACACACACACACACACACACACACACACACACACACAC
>NW_012130074.1:4067490-4080348 GCF_000143395.1 Atta cephalotes
CACACACACAAAAGCTAGTTTTTTTTTTAAGAACGCAACAAATTATTATACTGAATATTTCCACTATTTTCCTTTTAAAATTCAATCTCTGATACTAAACTGAGAGAAAATTTTTTTAATATTTGTTCTACATTTGTATTACATATTACAATAATTATAGTTATTACTACTATAATGTAAGTTAATAATAATAAAATTATATATATATGTATTATAATTTTATTAACAAATGTATATAAATATAATTGATACTCAAAATGATTACAATTTATAATATAGTTATTATTAATAATTGTAGTTATTAATTAGTATATATTATTATGGAAATGATTGCAATTACTATCTATAATTTAAATATACTTTATTGTCATTTTTCTAAACAACCATGTAAATATAGTTCACAAATACTTTTTCACAAAAACTTTTTTCTCAGTGTAGTCTGAAGGTGACAACAGTGAACGTGACGTGATATAAAGGATGATAAATCAGTATAATGTGATGCAAAAGTTAACACACGATCGTTAGAATTTAAATCGCAAGATTTACGATATTGCGATTTGCCATAGACTTCCTCATGTCGTCGTTAATGAACGTGACGGGATCACGCTTCTGAGGTGATTTAAATAATTGTATGTCGGCACCCGCCCGCTGACAGCCGTCGTGCGTTGCGTGCCGTAGATTTATTACCCGCATACATTATATGCATATACGGGATGACGATAATTCGAAGTTGACGGGAGTTATTGTTTCTGATTTATTGGTTTCTGTCAATTATCGTCGAAGTGCTTAGCTCGAGACGAAAAAAGGAATGCGACTTAATGAATGCAGGGAACAATGAGCTCTTCCTCCTCATTAATCATAATTAGTTTAATTCGCATGGATTTATCCATTTCATAGTGATGCGACATAGAAACGTGCCGATGATTATGCGTTTCTGCTAGACTTGTACGTTTATTATGCACATGTTCATCAGGATGCAAGTGACAATGCACGCGTGTGCCGTGACGGGCCTAAACGTAATTTAGCATGTCACTAAACTACCAGTCGGAACAACTATGACAATATTTATTCTACTATTCTATGTAACAACATAGAATTTATCAGCGACTGCACATAACGTTTATATCTATCGGTTTCGCTTGTCTTCTTTCTTTTTTTTTTATGAACGAATTTTTTTAAGAACTATTTGTTCTGTATTTCTCTTTATGGCAGCGAATCTCTTTAAGATGACGTCTCGTATCTACAATTGACAATTATGAGGTGATGCGTGAACGCCTACACATTATTATTCGACAACTCGGCGACTTCGTTCACTGATGTTATCTGGCTGTGTAAACACGTACTTAATAATTTCCGTTTTATCGTCGCTTAATTGAAAGTAATCGACATACAATCACGCGATCGTAAATAGGATGTGCAAATTACTGTTGTGTCTTTGCCTAATAATACATTTTTTTATTGACAAGTTTATTTTTTCTGTTGTCTCTTACCTTTATCTTTTATTATGGATTTATCTAAATTTATTATGAACAAAAAAGTAACAATTTTTATTTTTTATATTATTAATGTTAATCTTTCATGTGCGTATAATAATCGATTATTATTATTGTTTTATTTGATTTTATGTTTTCAAATAATTTTATTTCTCTAATAAAATATTAATTCTTCTTTTCTAGTTAAGTTTAATAAAATACATATAATTACACAATATAATTTATCTTGATAAAAAGTAAAGATAAAAGTAAAAATTATTCTTTTGAGACTGGTACAATTAAATTTTATCTCTATATATGATAGTACTATGATATAATATTTAACTCTGATAAGAAAGCTTGATAGCATGAAATTTCACATTTGTTTCACGTCTAATTTACGTAGATATTCTCACCGAATTTTCAAGTTTTATCTTTTTTACTATTTTTAAACCGTAATCTCATCAAAGGCTTTGCTTAACAATTTGCTTAACACATGTACTAATGTTTAAATGTTTTTCTATCAATTTCTCCAAAAACTCAAGGTTTCTATTTTGCTATGTCTCTTAACGATAGTTATAACATAATATTTATATTGCACAGCGTTTTTTCGGTAAAGAAACTTGTAACGGCACTAACACTGTTGTTAAAACATACAGAATATGAGTAGCATGTATAATGAGATTTAAAAAATTGCGCAATGATAATATAACGATAACAACGAACGTTATCATTAATCTACTGTCTACAATATCTACAATAAGCTATTAATAGATATCTAAAGATAGGAGTGAGTTGTAAGTGAATCAGCTTGTCACAAGGCAATTCAAGTCAGTAATCAGCGTGAAGCAGTAGAGGACAAATTTCATTTTTTACGATTTGAAATTTGGATCATGTTATAACTGACCAATCATAGAGTGTATTATTATTTACCCTAAGAACTATCACCCTTCTGATAGGCTGAAATATTGTGACGTAACAATTTAATATGATTTATTCTGTAAGTTTCCGAAGATTTACGATTTAATTTTGATTTACTAATATGATATGAGTGATGACTAACTGCTTATAGAAAGCCATAAGAGTTACAGCATACGGATACAGGCATTACTCGATTAGATTTATTACAAGTAAGTACTCGGTAAAAAAATGTTTCATGCATGAATATATATAAATATGTATAAACATACATAAACACGCATAAATATTTATAAACATGTAATTATATATGAAATATATCAACATATGAAATATGTCCATACATATTTATACATCCTACTTTCTTTTGTAAAATTATTTTTTCGTGCAATAGAAATAATAATATTGTAATAATGTGAAAACATTAAAAATAATTAAAAATGTAATTTTTGTACTATTTGTTTCAGAAAAAAATCAAGTTTAAAGAAAAAAATTATTTATCAAAAGTTCCAGGCCACCTGAATTTCTGAATGGTTCGAGATATAGGATTGAAATTTACAGGAATTGTAAATCTATTATTGAACGTCAAAAACATTTATCTTAACATTCCCGGGGGAGAGGGGAGAAGGACTGAAAATCTTAAATGGCATATAGAATCGAGTAAAGACTCGTTTGAAAGGACTTTTTGCGATGAACAACGCGGACTGACCGAGGTCTCTCTCTCTCTCTCTCTCTCTTTTTTTTTTTTTTTCCGAAGAATTATGATCATTTGAACATTGTTATCCAGAAGAAAGAGTTACATCTCTTGTGTGCGCGCGTGCACGCACGCTCATCTTGATCTATCGAAAAGTAGCTGAATTATTCAATTTATCCTGACCATAATCTAATTTCAAAATCAATCTGTTTCTGAAAAACTGATTCAATTAAAGATGAGCCAAAATGAGCGCGCGCGCACGCACGCACATAAGAGATGTAACTCTTTTTTCTGAATAACAATGTTCAAATGATCATAACTCTGCAAAAAAAATTGTAGAGACTTCGGTCAGTCTGCGTTATTCTTGTCTTGAAAAGTCCTTTCAATCAAGTCTTCAGATGTCATTAAAAATTTTTAAGCTCCTTTCTTCCCCTTCCTCCCGGGAATGTTAAGATGGGTATTTTTGAAGTTAAATGATAGATTTTACGATCCCATTATATTTCTGTAAATTTCAATCCTATATCTCGAATCATTCAGAAATTATTCAGGTAGCCCGGGATTTTTAGCGGCCCTTACATAAAATTATGTATAAACAATTTTTTTTAGATTTTTCCAAACATGTTTTTTTTCTAAAATAAATGCGAAAATTATCTCTTTAATTATTTTTAATGTTTTCACATTATTATTATTATTTCTATTACACTAAAAAGTAGTTTTACAAAAGAAAGGAGGCTGTATGAACATGTATGGACATATTTTATATATAATTACATGTTTATGAATATTTATGCGTATTATGTATATACATATTTATATACATGCATGAAAAATTTTTTACTGACCGATGTTTATTTTAACTCTTTGTTAGAAACTAGACTCGGTGATATTTCATGAAGTTAAAACTGATAAAATAGTAAAATTCTACGGAAACGGGTATATCATAGCGATTTCACAACCGTTATCTACCCGCATAAGCAACATAATTTAAAGCACTTTCGACTACACTTAATAGGTCGTCTATCGCTGTACATACGTATCGATAGTAGCTATGTCTTCAAACACAAATATGCGTGTACTGAAAGAAAAATGTTAAGTTTTGCTAAATTTTAATATTGTTTGAATAGTGACAGTTAAATATTTACTAAATGTAAACATATATGTTAATTTGATACAAGAACCATTAATTTGATTTAACTGTTATATTATTTATCGAGCAAATATTAATTTTTTATAAATAAATATTATATTATTAATATTATTTCAACAATTATTTATTAAAATTAAGTACATTTTTCTTTCAATGTGCGTGCATGCGTAATTACAATTAAAGCTTACGTTGACAGGCGTTAAATATGGGCAGATATATAGGGTGTTTTATAAATGTATAATGTCAATATTTTAAGAGGTATCTATAATCTATATTCTAGAGTAATCTATAATCAAAATAAATAAAAAACGTCATATAAATATATATTCTACGTATCTTAGTTTTCAAGTTATATGATTTAGAGTGCTGTCGAGTTGCCGCTACGAATGCTTCGAAATATTTTTTGATTGGTCAATTAGTAAAATTCTTTCTTTCGATTGGTTAATCAAATGTTTCAAAGCATCCAATGGCAACTCGACACACCTTTAAAAAGATGAGAAATGTTCGAAGTATTCGCCTCAATATACGCTACTGTGTGCCTTAGCATTAAATTTCGCACTCGTTCAAAAATACTAGATATTCCTAGTCTCAAATCATTTCATATCTTTTCTCGCAGATCATTCACATCGTTTCACACTGGCATTGAATTTACAATAGATTTTAAATGGCCCCAATCAAAATCTAATGGATTGAGATCAGGAGATCGTGACAGCTAGAATGAATCCGTCTCGCTCTATCCATCGGTTTTACGAAGGCGTTGTTTTCACTTTAAGAGAATAAGGCGGAACACCATCGTATATAAATCACAAGTTTTGCTTGATAGCTAGAGACATCATTTTGCTTTTAGAACAATATTTAGAACAGTAACTCGCGAGCATAAGATACTGACTGCCTGAAATTCTGTCCGATTTGTATTGATGGATATTGTTTTTAAACATTAGATAACGTCGAACATGCTAAGCTGTACAGTAATATGTGTGATGTACGAAGCGAATACTTCGAATATTCTTTTTAATCATTCATAATTTGAAAACTAAGGTAGGATATATGTCCATATAACATTTTTTACTTATTTTAGTGTATACATTTAATTTTAAAGTATTGACATGCATATATGAAACATCCTGCATAATGTATAGTTATAATATGTACTATGTAATATGTAATATCGAGATTATAGAACGTAAATGAGATATCAGAAACGGTGACTTTGAAACAGTAGTTCTTGGAATTATGTCATGAAATATTGAATTTGACGCCGCATTGTGAGATGTGTTCACAAGTGAGAATATTTAATAAAAGATTATGACTGGGATGATTTGTGAAAGAGGAGTATTATATCGAAAATCGAGAATGATATATATGCTTCGATGAACAACTGTTATATTTATCACTTAATACATATACGCGCGCGTAAGCCACAAGATAATAAGTTATCTCTTATTCATTGATGTCAGTGATGTCAAGAACATAACAGCCATATTATGTAGAACAATAGAATTGAATAGAAAATTGTTATTAGAAGAACAGAATCAATGGTGCGAATAATTGATATAAATAGTGTAAGATGACGATATAAAATGATGATAGTTATCTATAAAAATCTATACAATATATACTATAACGATACAATATATGTTTTCAATAAATGCATATTCTATAAAAACACAATTAAACTACTTGTAAATAAAAGTTACACAGCAATGGTTGCACTGAAAAAAGAATTTAGTGATAGCTATCAAATGTTTAGTGAAATAATTCTAATTAAATATTTTAACATAATTTTATCTTTACAAATATTTAGTATGTATTACCGTTGGTAATACCGTTTGGTAATATTTACTAAATATTTGTAAAAGTAAAATTATATTAATTTATATCAACCAAACATTTAATTAGGATTATTTTATTAAACATTTAGTAATTATTACCAAACTTTTTTTTTAGTGTACGATAAATTTTATTTAATATAGTTACCGAAAATTTCTAAATAATGTCCACAAAGAAGAAAGAAACGTATAATATTTTTCATTAAATTCATCGAAACTTTATTTGTTTGACATGATTCTAATACATTGAATGTTGGAAATGTCACATCCTTTTTTCGATAAAATTAAAGAATAAAATCTATGTAAAATATTGATTGATTGCATTATTTGCTGATAAAATTTCTTCGCAGAGTTTTCCCTGCAAAAATAATTGTAATACTAAATACAAGAAATCCATAAAATAACGCTTGATAACGTTCAAGTCTTATATCAAATCAATGTTTATTCAAGCAAGAATTAATAAGAGCATTCACATTTTATTAAATCTTTTAAAGACGTCAGACTTTCACCCTCGTTATTAAGAATATGACTTCAGCAGAAAAAATTAATTAGTGAGCGCTTAATGATTCTTTAATGATTGCTTCCTACACTTAGATCCAGTGAAGAACTAAAAGCATGAATTAATCATATTAAAGAATCACTAAGCACTAAATAATTAGTTTTCTTTCTAAATGCAGTCTATGCTAAAGATCAATATCAAATTACACAATGGCATACAATTTTATTTTATTTTATTCAGATATGTCACGTTATGCTGTAATTAAGTAAAAAATTAAGTAAAAAAAAATTATTTTGTGTATAATTTTGTCATGTAATTATTGAACTGATGATTGCATTTATATATACAATCAAGCTCATAAATATTTTGTTATTAATATTATTGTTATAAATTATATATCACATTTCGCGAAAAGTTAAATATTTTAGTGAAAGAAAATTGTAGAGAAATTTTAGACTATGCATTTTAAAGCACAAAGTTTTAAATCTGCATTTGAATTTTTTTCTACGACTATTTTATCTTCTATTTTATTCCTAATACTTAAAATTGTAAATTCATATTTTTGCAATATTTTTATTTTCGAAAATTTTTAATTTTATATAATTCAGAAATAATATTATAAAAAATTTCAAACGCAGATTTAAAGTCATATTTTTGAAATGCATGGTCAAAAACTTCTCTATGATTTCTTTTCGTCGAGATATTCAACTTTTCGTAAAATGTGAAAAAATATTAGTAACAAAATATTTATAAGCGCGACTGTACAGTTATGGTTATCGATGCAAATATAGTCGATATTATTTATTATCATCACTTTACAATATGTCAATCAAATGGACGTTATTTAAATAGAATGTTAGTAAATCCAATAAAATTGAATTGTAAAATATATCTATCCGCTATAGATTCGACTGCATCTTATTTTGTGTGCACGGATTAAATTCTTTCGCAGAATTTCTTCTGCGGAATAATCTCGAGCTAAATGCAGATGAAGAATAAAACGAGTGATCGTTCAATCTCGATCATATCAATTCAGGATTTGATAAGATGAAATTTTGAAAAATTTTAATAAAATGAAATATCTCCGTAATTTTTTGTGCGACGCGTTGTAGCTACAAGTTTATCACGGCTATTAATGTTGAAAATACAAAGAATTAATAAATTGTCACACGGGCTTAATTAATATTAATCATTATTATCGCTAACTGTTAATTAGTGTCAAATTTACCTAACCTAATTCAAGCTACTTCTATTAAATATAATAATAATAATTATTAATAACAATAATATGTTATTTTATATTAAAACAAAATTTTATTTTTTACTAAACTGATAGTTGACACTATAATATAGTATTAACTATAATGTCAAATTGACATTGTATAGTCAAATATATATATAAAATCATTGTTTTAGTATAAAATAACTGTATAATTGAATAGGAGCAATGGTAACTTAAATTAAATTTGACACTATAAATTTAACAGTGAAGAGTTTGATTTTGATAAAATCCACGATTAAATTTGTAAGAACATTACTCTTCTAATCACTCTTCTGAAGTGATATATTGTAGCGTACAATTTGGATCGCTTTGGGCAGGTTTTATCGTGCATGGATGATATCCAGTTTATCTGATTGATGCATCTGTGAATCATGTACCTCTTTTCTATAAAAGCACTTCCTTTCTCATAGCCGTATCTGTCCCTTATTTATGAACGTTATGTATGTTCAGGTGCATTGAGTTAGTGATTATTTATCGTACACATATAGTCTGTCCGATAAGAGCGTGGTCGATTTATATATGAAAGAAAAATTTATTTATTACTATTTAAGTGATGATTATATTCTATAGAATTATATTGTTAAAATGCAATTACATTAATTAAAATGCAATTACATTAATTAAATGCAATTACATAATAATGGATCCAATCATCATCGGTCTATAATGGACTGGCATATTCGAAGGCATAATTTCCACTAAATTGGTAGTGTATTCGTGCGGCAAAAACCTCCAAATGCATCAAATTTCGGCAGACAATTGTTTTAAAATGAATATCCGTCTCCTACGGAGTTTTCTTTTGATAAACGCCCACATTTTCAATCGGATTTGCATCCGGTGATTGCGACGTCCAGTCCAGCGTCATGATATCATTTTATTCTTCCCAGAGCTTGCTTCTCTTCTTGGAGAATCTAATCTTCATTTTTATGGATAAACGTAAGGCAAATAGTATCAGAATCTTATGATATATTTTTAACATTTTTTTTATGTGTTTAAATTGTCTGTAAATAAATAAAGATAACTAAATTTTTGCTCTGAGAAGCAGCCCCAAGCGTGCATCTTTACGTGCGGTGTGTCGTTCTGGCAAATCATCTTTATTTCAATATAATATTGTACCTATTTTTAGACGAATGATTTTGATTTCCGCATGTATTTGGCGATAGTGGATTAAGACATTTTTGGTCGTTTTGGATGTGTACATAAAAATACAGCTGTGTACATAAAAATACTATAGCACGATGTGAAATATGCTGAAATATGCTTTTTCAAACAATAACTATGACTAATAATGCATCATGCACAAAAGGTAACACCTATCAGCACAAAAAAGTTAGGAGTGCATCTTTTATCAGCTACGAGTAATTGCGACTACGTTCTTATCGGACTTACTGTAAATAATTCCTACTTCCGTTTTTTAATACTCGCAAGCACGATTACATTACTTTTTTGTTAACATTCCATATTAATATTTCTACATTTTTGTTTTATATAACATCTTTATATAACATTCCTACATTTCCTTTCATCTTCGTCATTTTTTAATCTCTGAACTTTACTCCACTATCATTTCAAATGCTCATTATCGGAATTACTTATTTGCTAAAATAATCTATAAAAATTGCTTTTCTTATATATTGTAGTCAGATATTTTAACTTGTTGCTTCGAAATATTAAAACTTCTCTTCATTTTCCTTATTTCAATCTGCCGTTCGATTTATTGTATTTTATTGATAATAATTTAATCCGTTTTTAAAATAGATTTTAATATTAATTTATTATTATTAATTAATATTAGTATATTATTTTTTTTTATTATTTTTATATTTTATTATTTTATTATTTCTTTTATATTGCTTTATTACGCGCGCGGTCAAATATTAACAAACATCAAAACTTATTCTTTTGCACGTATCTTTTTTTCTTCTCGATGTTGAATAAAAACTTTTACGTTTTTAGTTATTATTATAAATATTATGTTATCACACATACGAAAGACATCAGGGACGTTGCAATGGAATAAACGGATAATTGAATAAATGTCACATCAAATAAAAATTAGAAAAAATACAAATAAAATAGAGTTATATATCATACAAAAATAATAAATAATAACTATTAATATTAACAGACGTTTCGACCTACGAGATCATAATTATTGCTTTCAAAAATGAGTGTAAAAATTATAAAATCAATTGTCGAATCTTGATTTATAGACGCCAGAAAAATATTGGATGCTGTACCGATGTGAACCTGGCGCTCAACTTTATTAAAAATAAAAATTAATATACTGCATACCGTTTGTACTTGTTTGTACCGATCATTTCGTTTGTATCTCAAACAGTTAAACAAAAAGTGAAAAATAAAAAATGGCCAGCGCGCAACTTTAAGATTTTTTAATTTCATTTATGCCATTCAAAAGAGAATCGTTTGTACCCGTTTGTACCTTTCTTACTTTCGTTTGTACCTCAAAGGGTTCGGAGACACAGCGATTTCAAAATTTCATAAATGCGTCAAGAGGATAAATCGGTCATTTTTAAAGATATTGAAATGGGACCAACGGCATTCGAAAGAAAATCGTTTGTATCTCCTCTACTTTCGTTTGTACCTCAAAGGATTCGGAGATACAGCGCGTTTCAGTTTTTGCGCAACCCCTATATAGCAAACTTAGTCAATTTTAAAGATATCGAAATGGGACCAACGGCATTCGAAAGAGAATCGTTTATACCCGTTTGTACCTCTCTTACTTTCGTTTGTAGCTCGAAGGGTTCTTGCTGTATCTCCGAACCCTTTGAGGTACAAAGAGATGCAAACAGATACAAACGATTCTCTTTCGAATGGCATAAATGAAATTAAAAAATCTTAAAGTTGCGCGCTGGCCATTTTTTTATTTTTCACTTTTTGTTTAACTGTTTGAGGTACAAACGAAATAATGATCGATACAAACAAGTACAAACGAAGTACAAACGGCCTGCGGTATTAATTTTTATTTTTGATAAAATTGAGCGCCAGATTCACATCGGTGTATGCTGTCCATTCTTTATACTGATAATATATGACATCTCGATGTTTAAATTGTCATTGTAGATTGCAACCTGCTTATTATATATTCGTCAGAACTCTAATTAAGTATGGATAATATTATATATATTACAATATCATTAATATATTACAATATCGTAATAAAGCGATGTGAGCCATCTGACATATTGTCTGATCGCAATATATACAAGTGAAGATAAGCAAATTGAGACTTGCGCATTTACTTTATACTTACAGATATCATACATTATCAGTATAAAGAACGGATAGCATCCAACATTTGACGTCCATAAATCAGGATCCATTTGACAATTGATTTTATAATTTTCACACTCATTTTTGTAATTAATGATTATGATCTCATAACAGGTCGAAGGTCACAGGTGTGTTAATAGTTACGTATTAGAGTGAAAATGCTCGTATATTTTCAAAACAAATTAAACAAAGTCGTGACTTATTTCAGCTTATAATTAGACTGACTTTAAATTAATACAATTAACATAAGAGAATGTAAATATAATAATCTAAATACAATTAATAAAATAATGTAAAATTACAAACGTTTCGGCTTACAAAGCCTTCTTCAGTGTACAGAATAGAATATCATAAAATATTCGTAACAATTGAACTTTCAATTGATTCAGGTTTGCGATAAACTAGATTCTCGTTTTCAACTGAGGAATTTATTTTTATCGGAGGACATCATTTTAATCTACTTTTTCGACCAAAGTATTTCATTCTTCTTATTTTATGTAATCTGTTTTAATACATTTTGATATTCAAACTTTATATGAATTGACACATTACCACTGATGATTTTTGTTTTAAATATTTCATTATATGCGCTTGGTTCGTTAATTTGATAATGTATTTTTGCTTTGTACATTGAAGAAGGCTTTGTACACTGAAGAAGCTTTGTTTAATTAATAGTTACTATTTATTATTTTTGTATGGCTTGTAGCTCTATCTTTATGATGATTTATATCTTTTGAGTCGCTTCATATCTTTATATAGAAAAAAATAGTTAAAATTAATTATCGATGAACATTCAATGTTTAAAGAATTGCACGGTTTACGTGTATATCACATGTTACGATAATGGCTGTCTCAACCACTTTCAACCTTGAGACATAAAAAGAACAGGAACGTACAAAACATTACTAATAGCATATGATGATAAGATAGTCAAAGCAGCATTAACAGCCAAAGTAGTATTAACAGTATTAAGCATATATCAAAAATAGTCTATATTTTATTTTATATATAATAGTCTATATTTTAATTTCATCTGAGTAAATCTTTTATTCCTTACACAGTCAAGTGATAAGGTAGCGATGCAACTCAGCATCCCGATAATGGACAGTAATACTCGAACAGTCCGTCTGTGCACAGGTTTGTGGCAACGGCGCGTGAGTTACTGCAAGTTTAACACTATCGTGTGAAAAGTACATAAGTAAACGCAAAACCGGAAGAATCTGAATGAGAGATGTCATACAAAAAGGCATTTTGTTGCATTCCTTCTGATCAAATAATCCTGTTCCTCGTTGACTCGAAGTTATAAATAAATTGAAGATTTACATCAATTCGCGTAAAATTTTGCGAATCAGATAAGATTTTTTAATGATTATCATAAGAGAGAGAAAGAGAAAGTAAAATCATTATTGTGCGTAAAACATGTGAAAATCATCAAAAGTTCGTTACGTATAAATCGACTTCGATGGACTAGAGCGCAACGTTAATATTTAAAAATTACGTCAATGCAATTTAGTCGATGAAAATGCGATCTTAGTAAAATAAAATACGGTTCCCGATGGAGAAAAGTGTAAAGGTTCGTATTATTTATGCTTTCAATTTACTGGTGCAGTCGAGTGCCATCCTCTCGAGAACATCCAACGGTTCCGTTATATGGTGTATGTGTATATATATCTTTTATACATATATGTATATATATATATATATATATATATATATATATATA
>NW_012130074.1:4081362-4101831 GCF_000143395.1 Atta cephalotes
TATATATATTATTATATATATATATATATATATATATATATATATATATATATATATATATAAAAATGCTAAAAAGAGACTAGTATTCATTTATTGTGATAATAAGAAATGAGCACTGAAATAATTTTAAAGCTATATTATAATGACACTGTATACATTTCTATTTTTATATAACTGTAAAATAAAGGAACTTTTCTTTTACCGCAGTGTACGAATATTATTATTATTATTATTATTATTATTATTATTATTATTATTATTATTATTATTACGTCACTAAATGGTAATATTGTTAATTAGATTTGTGATATATTCTTTATGTTTATTTTATAAAATAAAATCCAAAGAAAAGATAAGAAATATTTGAAATTTTAATTTAAATTGATTATAATTATGCTTCTAAAAATTGGATTGTACAAAAGAATACTGATATGCATCATATGTATATATTTCTGTTACAAATTTCTTTTTACATTGTGTACCTAATTTTGATAATTTTAATTTTTTCCATCCCTATAGAATATAAAATATTAAAAAATTCATTAATAATGTTATTATTAAAATGTGATTAATTTGATAATATCAATATAATAAGTAGCAACATCAATATTATTATATTATTAAATATAATTATATTATTAAAAGTCATTTGTATATTAGTCACACTATTTATACAGACAATTTTCTATTTCTGCCAGGAAAAAATGTTTTATATATAATTATATAAAATTATATACAATTATATATAATTATATAAAAATTGACATATTTTATATATAATTATATATAATATATATATATAAAACATTTTTTCTTGGGTTTTTATTTGGTGCGGTCCATTTGACGCTGACAAATGCTTCGAAACATTTGTAGCATTGTGAACCGCCATTATATAAAACTAAAGAATAACCTATATTTTTATTAAATACGAGGAGGAATAGTAAGGAGATATAGAGAGTCCTGAAATTCGCGAATCAATATACTAGAGAAAGTTTATGAAAAATTAAATAAAAAAATTCTGTGTATATTATTTTAAGCAATGGTTTTTGATATAAGAGTTCAAGAATCCTGAGTAGTCATTATAGCCATATTGAATCGTGACATCAGAAGCAAGAAATACCATGTCAATTTTTATTACGTGCCATTTGAAAATAAAGACAATTTTGATAAAATAAAATACGGGATTGCTTTAAAATATTTGTAAAAATGGATGAAAATTAGAGTAGGATTGGGCACTGCAGGTAATATGAACCTTTATATTTCTGTAATGGTAGATACTAGTAATGCTGTTGTAAAAAGATGCATCTGTCTTCGCGACATTCCAATATGCTGCGAAGTTTGATCTTAATTTATGTACTTTAGATATTTATCATATTAAATAAACAGTGGCGTTTTTTTTCGTTATGCAATCAGAAGCAATCACGGCTAAGGCTATTTTTTCTTCTAATCCTTAAAGATGAAGATAGTTTTAGCTGTGGTCGCTTCTGGTTGGATAACTAAAAAACGCCCTAAGTTATTTTTTATTTCTTATGTTTTTTACTAACTTCATAAGATCCCCAATGTATATTGAGATAAGATATTTTGTTTATTTGCATGTTAATATTTGTAAAGTAAATAATATTGAGCCATTCTAACTTCATAAAGTGATCATTATTGATTTATTAGAGTTTTTCGAATAGGTATGCATGATCATTTATTATGAGCATTTTCATTATTTCTGGCTGTGGTGATATTCTTATCGAATACTGAAAAAAAAGTCTGGCAGAATCAAATCGGACCTATCGGAATTTTTAATATTCATTTTGTATTAAATTATACTATTAATGATAATTTTGTATTGTGTGTTTCGAAAAAAAATCATGGCGTTGCCATAACTTAACCCTTATCGTACAAGGTCAGGTCACTAATGACTGAATGATTCTTGTTCGTGCAAGTTTTCTTTGAGTCTTTCGATAATTATATTATATTTTATTGTTTTCCAAAATAAAGTTTTAATATTTATTCTAGAAAGTTGAAAGTATATTGCTAAATTTTTAGAGATTTTTTGAACTATTCTGAATAGATGACAAAAACGGATTCTAGTGACCCATATTTGAGAGAGGCATGAAAATTATACCTTGTATTGTAATTTTAAACAGGGTTAATATTAAATCCTGACATAGGACCAATTTTAGAGAGAATTCAAACTCAATATATTTATTCATTTTTTGTATTAGGTGTAGTAAAAAGAAATCCATTATTTTTGCATGAAATTGAATGGAAAAATAATGGATTTTTTTTTACTATACCTAATATTTAATAAATATACGTGAGAAGAAAGTAAAGTAAATTTATTTATTCTTCAAGTGCAATACGCATTAGCAAAATATATCAAGATTATTTCTTAATATAATCAATGCAATACATTTTATGTAACAGTTCACAAGTTTTTTTATTTCTATAAGAACGATTTGTCTATAAGAATTTGTCTATAAGAACGATTGGTTGTCCTCGGAGCGTATGCCTCGCTTCTTAAATTCTAAGACAATTAAAATTTGAACGTCTGCCACATCCAGCTTATAGTTCTTTGCTACTTTCGATTTTCATTTGTTTGAATTATTAAAGAAAGCCCTATGTACGACAGTGATAAATTTCAGTGATTTTTAATCTGTGTCATTTTACGTATTGGAAACAATGAAAACTGAGGATTGCGAATTAAAAATTAGAATTTGATTTATTAAATAATTTAACTTTAATCCATTTTTGATTCTAATCTTCAATTCGTAGTCCTCATACAGTTTCTAATGCGTAGTATGACACGAACTTTAGAGTTTAGAAAGCAGTGTATACGTGGCTTTGAGGGCAGTTAAAAAAATCTTGTGGATAGAATTATAAGATTTGTGGATTGTTACATAAAATGTATTACAAAATTGGATGATTATATTGAGAAATAATATTACACATATTTCATTATTGGATATGAGGGATAAATAAATTTTATATATATGTATATTTTTATATATATGTATATTTTATATATACGTATAGTTTTAAAATCTAAAAGAAATTTTTCACTGTTATGAACATATTGTTTTCTTTTCTACTTAACCTTTATTTGAGTTTCTATCTAATATCCTGAGTAACCATGTAACCTTTCAATGTTCTTTTGACAAACAGTTTTTCATTTATTGGATGTATGGTATACATTTACAGGAAATATTGACCGAATTAAAATTACTCGATTTAGTAATTATTGTGAATGACATCCATTTCATTAACTTGACAAATTTAATATCCTTATCATCCTTAGAATACACGTGAGCGTTTATTATTCATTGCGAATTACTGTTGAGAATGATTAAAAAATAAGTCAAAACATTTGAAATTTGTAATTTACTTATAGTTTATATGAATAATAACTAAATATTGTTAATTGAATAATTATCCATTACAACGCTCAACTCTAATTTGCTCTATTATCATTTATTGGTTATTACTTTATTATATTATTGTTTATCGGGTTTTTTCTATTTAAAAGTCATTTTGCAATTTTTCAAATCCTTGTTTACAAAAGAAACATGAATACGGGAATGTTAATATAAATATATATGTTATGTTAGCAGCGAACTAAAACTAAAACTTTCTTCTTTGCTTCTCTCACACTTCGAGTTACATGTGTAGCTCTCCCTGTTCTAGTGAACGTGAACTTTATCATGGTTCAAAGATGAAACCACGAGAGAATGTTGCAACCTTTTTACAAGCCGGCAGGATGATTCGTTTAGCAGTCAAGCAAACGATTGTGCGCTCGTCGGGCGAGGATCTTTGAAGAGCGTTCTGGGAACTGGAATGCTTCATTTTCCAAAACATTTCGCGTCACTTTCGCACGAGTGCGTGTTAAAATGTATTAATTTGTATTCAACATCGTATTATATGTGTTTGTGAGTCTAGAAATGCGGCGAGATGTTATTAGCGCTATTTGTCACCACATTCTATTTTCATCGTTTATTATATGTATAATAAGAATAGAATAATACAAATAGCGCTAACAGCATCTCTCCGAACGCACCTTAGAATTCGCAATGTAATAAACCGCGGTCTTTAACATTCATGAAATCGAGAACGAACGTCGTCTCCTGTTAACCTTTTGTACGGATACAAAAGATAGAATTCTTTCAATTGTGGAAGAAGAGAATTGCGCGATGAATCGAATTAAATCGTTGAACCATATCTTTTATAGCAATGAAACTAAATTAGGAGATCAAAATTAACGAAAGAAAGAGAAGAGATACTCATAAATCAAAAGAGAAGAGATACTCATAAATCGACATACATGTTACATGAGGATACAGTAATAAGGTCACCAGGTCAAACGTGTCATATCATGATTTAAGTGTAATACGCGTCATGTTACGTGAAAAATGTACACGTTATTTTTTCCTCTAAGATGAAAACGATATTTGTGAGAATGATTAACGTGAGCAACTGGTTCGTATAAATTAAGTATACATAATATGTATAATTTGACAACACGGATATCTACCTTGTACGATAGCGTACGCTAATTGAAGACAGATTATAATAATAGATTACCAGCGTATAAATATTGGATGAGTAGGTATATGTTAGTATTGTGCATGTTGTTTATTCGAACGCGAATCAATGCTCGCATGTTGTATCGATTATACGGGGGCGTGCGACGGCTGACAATGCAGCCAGATAGTGGATGCTATCTCGTGATGAAAATAATTTAATGACATCGAGTTTCAAACCGGAGTTGTTCAGAGCTAACGAATGAAAGGATGAGCGAGTTATCGATAAATCGCAAGAACGTTTCTGCGCGGCGTAAAATCCATGGGCACGTGCTTCTGCGTCCTTCGGAAGTGTCCAATTAAATTTATCGAATAACTATATCTTCTATAGAGAAAAACATCCGTTAGTGTTTCAACGTTAATTTAGAACAGGAAATCTCTTTTTAACATCACGAATAATCGATCGCATATTTAAAATATTATGTTCGGGAAGTTGTAATGTTTCATCTCTTAATATTGCTTTAATGAGGATTAGTGCTTAAAGCTTACGCGAGAATGATACAGTAATGAATCATCCCATAATGATTAAGGTTCTTTAAGAGCGGCGATTGTTATATCAGGTAATTACAAAATGTTCAGTGTTCCGGAAATTAACAAGGTTATGCAATCTTATCAAATTTTAGTATTTCTTAGATAACATAATCGCGCCTGCGAATATATCTATACGTATGTATAGATATATTCTACATATGTACTATACAAGAATAATTTTTGTTATTATAAAAGATTATTAGATCAATGTATTAATTTAAAACTTATCTAATTTAATTTTTTTTGCGTGACTAACTAGTAACTTTCTATTAAGTTATCTTAATTTTGGCAATACAATTTAAAGAATTTAAAAAAGATGTACTAAGCTAATACGCATCTATCTATATAATTAATTAAGTCTATCTATATAATTAATTAATTAAGTTTATCGTGTATATTGTTACAATATGTTTACATGCATCGTTGAAATTAAGATAATTTAAGAAAATTACTGTTAATACGCATATTAAATGCTCGGTGTAAATAAGGTCCATTTAGACCAGATCTATCCAATTTGAGCTTCGGAGTCAAAACGTAAAGCCATTGACGCAAAAAATTCAATGTGGATAAGATTTCGAGGACTGTAAAGTGTTAATATATATCTACATGATACTTATCAATACTTTATAGCTTCTAAAATCTTACATTGAATTTTTTTACGTCGATAGCTTTGTATTTTGGCTCCAGAGTTTCGACAGGCCTGATCTAGACCATTATTTTATAGGAAAAAATTAAATAAATAAAGAAATAGCCAATACATCGAGTACGGTGTCGAGGTAAGAGCTTTAATTAGAGCCTAATAATATTTATATGTAATGTATTCTAAATATATCTTTCAGTTATATAATATGATAATTATATCATATTACATTAATTTTTTGAATTGTAATATAATTAATTATCCTATATAATTATTCTCGTTATATATTTAAAATAAATTAAATTTAGATAAAATTCTACATGATATTCATTATTTAAACTGTTAAATATATAGTGTCAAATTTAATCTAATGTGAGTCATCACTGTTCTTATTAAATATATCGTTATTTTATATTATACTAAAACCATAATTAAATTTGGTGTCAATTTAACATTACATAGTGACATCACATAGTGTCAAATTGACACGATATAGTGTCAAATATAACCATTTTAGTATAAAATAACGATATAATTGAGTAGAATCAGCAGCGGTTTATTATAAATTATTTAGTTTTTTGGATCACTCTACTTAGATGAATTATTTTTTAAGTTAAATCGTGTTAAAAGCTAACATGAAATAAGGATGTAATTTAAAATCTGTATCATTATATCTTCTATATGTGCATCCATGCCCGGAAATGGAACATATCTTATCTCGGAAAATGAATGATATGATATAACAAAAATTAATAAATAAATTAACTAAGTATATTTTATTTTCTTGTTTACTTTTATTATATCTTTATTATATATATATATATATATATATATATATATATATTTACAGTAAAATATATATATATTATATATATATATATTATAAAATATTAAATATATATGTATATATAAAATATTTTACTGTAAATATTTACATACAAAATGTAATTGTAACATATTTTTATTATGTTAGTCGGTATATTATTCTTTATTTCATACAAAAAGCTTCTGAATATTTTTTAGAGAAGAAGAGAAGGGAAAAGATTAAAAAGAAAAAAATCTTTCTTAAAATCTTATTAAAAAATCTTTCAATTATTATATTATATTAATTTGAAAGACATTAACACAACATTAAAAATCTCTGAATTATTAAGTTGAGAGATTTCTTAATGCCATCGTTAGCAAATTATCATTCGCGAATTATCTTTTAGTTTATATTACCTCGTGTGTGTTCTTTCCAGATTTTGCGAGATATAAAAGATCGATCAATATCTCATTTATTCTTGATTGATTTTCATTATAGTGTAGCCGAATGTCGTGGAGCTAAGTGACGCATGGCTAGATAAGGAACTTGTCGATTTAGGGAACTGGGAGGTATGGCTTTGCCGCGTTTCTCCCTGAAGAGATACTTTTTCTACGTGCTATGTCTGACGGGCACATTGATCGTTCTGCTAAATCTCCTGCGAGAGGACGAAATATGGCACAGCATGCGACCACATCCCAGTCAGCCACAGGCTGTTCGAGTTACCGGCGACATGCCGAAGGTATGTGCTAAATTATTAATTGTTTTAGATTAATCGATGCGAAAGTCATCATTATCTAATCATGGAGAAAATAGTTAATTACATAAAAAGTGTATCCTTTTTAATCTTTCGTTTTGTAAATTTGAAATAGAATAACGATATTGTAATATTCAGAAGCGTACAAAAAGAGAGTTAGTCATCCGCATATAAAAATAATTTTTGTCATCCCAGAAGCATATATGTATAATTATTCATATATAGAAATTAATTAAAAAAAAGAAACAAAAAAGAAATCGTGCTAAATGTTTTTCGAATTTTAATTCTTAAAATTAGAAAAAGATAAAAAATAAATTAATCTATGTGTATTTTTATCTCTAAAATTATCTTTTTCAATTATTCAATTTTTATTTTTATCAATATACATAGATTAACTTTAATTTCTTCTATTTCTATCAATATAGATTAGCTTTATTCTTGATTTTTATTTAACTTGTTTTTTATTTTTTTCTAGTTATAAGAATTAGAAAAAGATAAACAGTAAGAAGAAGATTAAAGTTAATCTATATTGATAGAAATGGATAACAGAAGAAAATAATTTAATAAAGACGCTGCCGATATTTAAGAAGCTATGATTTTGTCGTATTTGTATTCTACGACCAAATATAATTTAATAAAGTTTGATTGTTTTTGGCTTTGGCCATCTGTATGCTATGCAAGCATTGCTTGTTAGACACATTCCTGGTAATATTAATTATCTTTTATTAACCACATTAATAAAAATTGTAATATTAAACATATATTTTTGACCTTTATTTGTCTCAAAAACAAATGATATTTATTTATAAAATTTTTTTTATCTCGATTTTTTTTTTTTTTTTACATAATTTGATTCCTCTAATTATTCTGTATATAAAAATATTGAAGCAAAAATATAAAAAAATCCAAAAAATAGTTTACGAGATACTTAATATTTATCTTATATTAGTATGTGCCAGAATAAAGTAAATATCTTGTAAACTATTATAGTTTTTTAATAAATCACCCATAATACTTTTATATGCAGAGGAATTATGTAAAAAAATTATATAATTCCATTTAAAAAAGAGATGATTTTTATATTTCTTTGGCGTCTCCGTCTAGAAAAAAAAACATGTTTAAAAACAAAATACGTTTCCTTCAAAATCATTCCGCTTATTTTTGAAAAATTTTTTTGTTAAAAATAAATGAATTGTTCAAAATATTCGATTTAAGTGGATTGTCCTACATAAAAATTTGCAATGTATAATAATGTTTATAATGAATGAATTTTTTGTTAAAAAAAAAATATATATTAATATAATAATTTTTCAAAAAAGTATAACTTTTGCGCTAAAGGCAATATGTAAGATTTCTTTCTCGTTTTAATAAAATTAATCTTTGTTTTAAGTTGTATATTAGAATTTTCAAATTACAACAATTCTTTTGAAAAAATACGAAATACACATAATATTGTGGAATAAAAATATCTTTAATAAATATTAATAAGAATATAATGTAATTTATTCATAATGTATTCCATAAATTTTTACTACAATATTTTCCTATGAGACATGTGAAATATTTCGTTGCGTAATACATAGTTCATAGTTTGATTTATTCATAGCTGCAGATACCGATTTCTGCGGTACCGATTGTAATTGCAAATCGATATCGTTTTGGAAGAAAATGGAACAAGAGTATATTGAATATTTTTATCTCGATCTGTACAAACATAATACTTTTTATCGATCGAAATATTGAATAAAGATACATTAATGTAGTGTATTTCTTGCTTATCATAATATTTGTAATTTAGGCGCAAATAGATCTTTTTTTAAGATTACAGTAATCTTTGACGGTTGACTTATCGATGTTATACCGTTATGTAAAGATGTGATAACAGTACATCTAAAACGGCAAAAAGAGAGATAGAGAAAGAGAAGAAAGTGTGCGAAATATAAATAGTACAAATGACTGTGAAATAAATTACGGAATAAAAATAAAAGAAATTTCGCTCGCAGATGAAACTCGATTGGGCTTTGAAATCGAAGAAGCCGACGATGCGAGTATTACGCACTCGGGAGCGAGTGAGGAAAAAACTTTCGTCCGAGGTATAGTCAATTGTAGCGTCGATTAATCCCAAAACGACATGTACACGGAAAAATATTAAAAAAAAAACGAAACTTTTTAAGCTCTTTCATTCTTACCTATTAAAAATTGTCACGATAAAAGTCAAGTAATGTATAGATATACATAAATAACATATAATATTATAATATTATCGATTATTCCTATGAAATTTTATATGATATTGTTACTTTTTCCGTGTGTCGTCTTGCTTGTTTTTGCGCTTTAAAATAATACGGTGCGTATGCTTACTTTTCGAACTTAGTGGCTTCCTCTTTTTCGATTGGGTTTCCATAGCACTAGAATATTATACATCGCGTAATTTATTATAGTTAATAATAAGAATACAATAAAGAAAATTATAATGGTTCGAATAAAATATAAATAATTTCTAGGAGATTCAGCTATTAAATTAAATATATATTAAATTTTAAATAAAACACGTTGTTTCTTTTAATGCTTTTTACACAATGATTACAACATGATCATTGTGTAAAAAAAGCAGATAGATACGTTGTAAAGTTTGATAAAAAAAATACTTGAAATATCATCGTAACTTATTTAATGTTCATTTTGTTAAATATTGGACGCTTAAGTAATAGCAAAGTTGAATCGATAATTGAATTAACTCTCAGATTATGAGAATTGTAGGAAATTGGAATTTGTAAAATATGATATATATTGTGATGCATTTAGAATTGCTTAATAGTCTAGTTGCCTGTGGCAGTATTACCTTATTTTTTCTAATTATCTATATTTAAAACGAGAAAGTTTTAATTTTTTCTTACCACTTTTCAAATCATATATTATCCAGTTAATAAAAGCTTATATGTATTCACTCATACATAAATCATGATATTATGCTTAGAAACTTTAAAAGTTGCAAATTACACTTAACTAATCGCATAAATTTTTATATTTACTAATAGAGTTAACACAAAAGCATTTATATTAAAAAAAATTTGAATTAATAAATTAAGGTAATAAATTAAAGGTAATAATATAACAGATAATATTATAATATATATAAAATTTTAGATAACAATGCGATTATTTAGGTATTATAAATAGTGAAAAAGTAATTGATTCATAAAAATTATTATCTTTACTATGAAATTTGTTGAATGCGATATTATTCATAATATTTTCTAGTTTAATAATATTTATAGTTTGTGATATTGTCTTTTTAGTTGCAGCAGAGAATGACGATGCCATATAAATTCTATTTTTCATTTATACATTTATACATTTTTTTTTCTTTTTATTCGAAGGTATTAAATATAAATGGTACTGTGAGCTTGGGCGAAAACTCGATAGACCAAGATCCATCACGAAGACCTTGGTACATGAAAGGAGGAACAAGAAGACCTTATCCGGCGATAAGAACTCGCAATACTGGCCGAAGATTGGCTCAATTGTGGCCGGAGGAAGCTGCTTACGATGATCGTGTGACTAATCAAGTAATTCTGATAATTGCATAAAAATTTACGGATTATAGTTAAAATTTAATTATTATATTTAATTATCGATATTGCTAATTATAAATTGATTTTTATGAATATTAGACATATACATTCAAAAATTTTCTTTATTTATACATGTTTGTACATTAATATTTTGATGTAAATTTAATTTTAACAAAAATAGTGAAGAGGAATAAATATCAGCAAAAATATTATTGCATTAAATTAATTTTATTTTACTTTATTGAATCACGATGCATTCCGATTATTATACATATAATTATATCTCTCAATTTTTTTTCAACAAAATACTGAAGAATTTCACATTCACAACAATTAATAACAATGACAAAATTTAATTTTATTCTTTGTAAAATAAGTGTAAATAATAAAATAAACTTAATTTACATCATACGTTTATAAAAAAAAGTACGAATTTTGTTGGCTTTAATTTTTGCTAATGTCGGATAATGTATGTTAAATTTGTTTTAGGATTTTAAGAGAATTAAAAATATAATTATAAGATAATATTTCAGTACTTAGTTGCTGAGTATAAGTTCTACAAAGCTATATAAATACGTATATAAAAAGATTTTTTTTGTAATTTAATCAATAACTTTTCTTGACTAAACGATTCTGCGCAGTCATAAGTATATTAATGTCATAAATAATTTTACAGCTAATGTTCGTGCCATCTGATTACAACAAAACAGGCAGTGAGCATCCATTGAAAAAAATAATGATTCCTCATGGGATGGCCGAAGCCAAAATTGGTCCTGACATATTCTTCCAACAACGCTGCCCGGTGAATACTTGCACGATCGTCCGCGACAATCCGGACGACGCCGATCTCATTCTATTTAAGGATTACATCACGCACGTGGGACGAAGGTCTTACAATCAGGTATCCGATGTAACACAAGCAATATTAATTTTTGCGACCCGAGAAAATCAGGTCACCTTTGTTCAGCGATTGACTCGCCTTTGAACTTTACTTATATAGTTATATTGCGCACATATAAAAGAGGATTTATTATTAAATATATTATTTATATAATAAAAATTATTTATGTAATTTTTTCAATAGGTGTGGATGCTGTATTTTTTAGAATGTCCTTATCACACGCAGAGCGTAAAGAGCGCTCTTATCAATTGGACCGCTACATATCGGCGCGATAGTGACATAGTGGCACCTTACGAAAGATGGCAATATTATGATTCGAGTATTACACAGATCTCACAAACGTTTAATTATGCAGCAAACAAAACAAAGAAGGTAAAATATTTAAATTAAGATTTTAATAATATTTGAATTGTCTGAGAACCAAAACAATGAAATAAAATGTATATTCTTTGTAAAATAAATGTACTAGTTAATAATAAATTTTTATTATATTTATTTCTATAATTAAAATAAAATAATAGAATTATATATTTTTTGAAGACAGAAATAGCTTTTATTTACTCTGCATTTTTTAATAAAATACTGTTTTTATTTAGTTATAAAATGTAATTATTTATCGTAACTCGTACTGTTAAATTTTTAAAATAACTTTAAATAATACATATTTTATATGAAATTAATGGCTTTAAAAAATTTTAATTTTAATTAATATTTAAAAAATATGCAATAATGCGTATATGCAATAAAAATAATATTTATTTGATAATGAAATAAAATCATCTATTCTTCAATATGATTTATTATTATATTAATTTACAAAAAATAGAAACGTTACCTTCAGATAGAAATTAAATTAGAAACATTAAGATTTATATAAAAATTAAATCAAAATAAAGAATTTTATTGAAAATTATATTTCTTATCAAAATCATATTATACTACATTTTCAATCATATTATACTACATTTTTTGCAAATACTTGTAATTTTCAAATCGTTACACTATCAAAAATGATATTTACTTTCTTCTTCATGACATTCGCTGTTTAATTAGGTCGCCTGGTTCGTTTCCAACTGCCATCCCCGAAATCAGCGTATGCATTATGCCAGGGAACTCTCGAAATACATCCAAGTGGACATTTACGGTGCGTGCGGCAGCCTACGTTGCCCGCGATCGCAGTCGCAAACGTGCTTCGACATGCTCGACGAGGACTACAAATTCTACCTCGCATTCGAGAATTCCAACTGCAAAGATTACATCACGGAAAAGTTCTTCGTTAACGGACTAGGGTACGTGCGATGATATTTATTGCTCTTCCTCCTTTCTCTTTTCACCGTCTTATCCTCTCACTCTCTTATTAGCGCATACAATTCATACAGAGAGATGCGGTATTTTAGATGCGAGCAGCGAATATAAGTTGACCTAATACGCTCGATCATTTCACCCAGAGGTCGGCAACCTTTGCCAACTTGTGCGGTATCTTGAATAAAGCGGTTGCGTGCCAACTCGCGTTACCTAATCTTCCCTACTCACTTAATGGACAGAAACGCGTGCTACTCGCGCGATATTAATTAAGCTTCCGAACTGGACGCGACCGCTTCAATTCACAAGCACGCGATGTGATACGATTTCTTTCATGACACACAATCACGCGTTTTCCTTCTCTCACGATTACAATTCCATTTCTTGTATTTTGGAATATTACACTGCTTGTATTATCTATTTTTCCTTGGATGTGCAGGCACAATGTTTTGCCAATCGTGATGGGGGCTCATCCGACGGATTATGCACGCAGCTCGCCATACCGTTCTTATATCCATGTAGACGAATTCGAGACGCCGAAAGAACTCGCTGAATATCTGCATCGATTGGACCGCGATGACGACTTGTACAATTCATATTTTCGCTGGAAGGGTACTGGCGAATTCATCAATACGTATTTTTGGTGCCGGGTGTGCGCCATGTTACACGACGACCGTCCACCAAAGTATTACAAGGATGTGAACGAATGGTGGCGAGGGGACGGCGTGTGCACGACCAGCTCATGGCGAGAACACGACCTCGTACGTCCACAGAATACTTGAAGATAAATCATCCCGAGGATTCGTTTAAAAGGCTCTTCCGGCAGCCATGGGGAGATCCGTGCGTGCGTCCGCCCACGACACGTTGCTCAATTTCTACAAACGATTCCGATTCTTCCAAAACAGAACATTGCCTGAGTCTGAAAGATGGCCGGAAACTTCAGAGAACGTGGTATTGTGCTGTCACGTCCAAGAGAGAGGCTTCAGGCGATTTTCGAAAATATTGAGCCAATCGTAAACCCATACATATTTTATCTCAGAGATATCTGCAAACGTTCTTAGAATGTTGGGATGTTCTTCAGAATGTCTCTTGGACATCTGTATGGGAAGTTCCAAAACGAGATCCCAGCAGGGCGCGAAAAGATGCGTGACCTCGCATGACCTCATTTCGCGAACGCTCGAGCCGTTCTGAAGAAGGTATTAATAAGACCTTGGTCGGCGATGGTGTCACGCGACTTTTCATCACACGGCTGTTTTTAGAGGCGCTCGAAAAGCTATGACTCGACGATATGAAGTTTCGCGCAAGTAAACTATCTACGAAGCTGACTTTTGCTCGGCGATTAAGACGCGGATAAACGATAAGGTACAATCTTTCAAGATCTAAATGAGATAAACGATAAGAAAAATCTTTCAAGATCTAAATGAGAATGTTTGCTCGCGAGAAGGGTTACTTGCGAATTTTTTCAAGAGGGCAATCTGTGTGCCTAATTGTCGAATCTTCCAAAATGTTTCTATATACTCTTTTTTTGAACGATAAACAGAGAAGGTGATTTTATGAGGACAGCCATGATCCTTGAGAGGTCACTTATATCATCATTCGGGGACAAAATTTTGCAATGTTCATATAAATTTAAGAAAAAATTCAAATAGGCATACGAAAAACGCCGTAAAATAATATAATACGTATTATGAGAATAAAGAGAATTATATATGTTTGACTTTAGAAGACTTGATTCTCACTGCATATTTAGTATTAAATTATCTGTGATCCTAAGTTTTATCTGTACAATTTAATAAACACGATACACACTTTAAATGAAGAATTAGGATCGCGTTTGCTATTAAATGTGCAACGAGAATAGTTTTCGTGTACGGAGGAATATGATACAGAATCGCCGGATGTCTTTTAGCTACATGTATTAGAGAATCAGTTACGAAACATATTAATTTAAAAAAAAGAAGATATTAAGCAGCATCAAAAATTACGATATTAATTAGAAATTAATTGGAAATAAAGAATTTATGAATTAAGAATTTATTAAATTAATCTTCGGTCATGTAAATAACAAAACTTTATTTCTCAATTAATTTTATCATAACAAAAATTTTAAGTCAATCTTAATTACAGTTTACAGTGACTGTCAAAAGTTCCTGGTCAACATATAATTTTATCAATCTAGTATATCTTAATTTATATGATAAGTTATTATTTATATGATAAGATATTACAATTTTTATAATAATTTTTTAATTAAAATATTTTAAGAATACGATATTCTAAATACTAGAATATATTAAGCATTTACTAAATCTTTATTTGTAAAAATTCTTTTTTTTATCTGAATAATAAAATTATTTGTACACTTAGACAGCCACTGTATGTCAGTAATTAAGCTGATAGGTATGCTAATAAGTAAAAACATGTGTGATAAACATTGCTAAAATGTGAGTCATTCACAAATTTATCACGATAGTTGTAGTTGAAAGGACAATCGGTGAAGACAAATTTGAAACGATGTTAGATAAATAACCATAAATAATCCGATAAATGAAAAAAAATGAGCAGCTGCGAAATTTGCGTGTAACTTAAAAGAACAGTAACGTCTCGAATGTAAAGTACAGTATTGTTTTGTAAAGCAGTTCGTCACTGCTTTTTGTAGAGTGAGGATTATTGTTTATTATTTAATATTATTGTTCCTTCTTGCGAATTCTGTGAGAGGATCTTATCGTTGTATGTTGTAGGTGAAAAAAATTCATGTGCATTCAGATTTATGTCATGTGTAAAAACTGTAGTGAATTTTACTTTTTTGACAATAATTATACACAATAATAATTTCTTGTACATACATACACATTTATGTATTCCTATTTACGAAATTGACAAAGTGTAAGATTTGTGTATAATGGGATTGATAGAATTGTTAGATGTAATTAGAATGTCAAAGCACGTATAAATCATTATACATTTAATAACTTGCATTTATATTTTTGTTAACAGAAAGAACGTGTTTATATATTTTACGAGCATATTTATTTTTGAACTACATAGTCTTTATCGAGCATATAAACATTAATACTCGCGTGAACTTATGAAGTATTTAAGAATCTTATTCTTGAGTGCACACGAATTTTGTTATTTAATAAGCGTTATTTTGCTGAAGTTCGCAGAATCTAGTCAAGAAGAAGCTCAGTGAAATATTTTTGAATATAATTTATAATGATAGTATTATATACAGCGAGTACCTGTTTCAAGTAATTCCTGTTATATTTTTTTCCTTTCAATTGAATTGAATCAGTTGTCCCTGCGAGGCACAGCACGTATCGTCGCATAATGTATTTTCATGTTCACTCCATGGCTAGTGTCAATTCGAAAACAATGACTTCCGGTTTGAACACTAGTCTAGCTCAAACGTAGCTCAAATTTGGACGGATTTGGTCCAGAAAAAAGACAGAAGCACTGAAAAAAACGAAAGCAAAGCGCAAAATATATATTTGAAACGCACGAAATATAAACACGTAAAGTCACGACTTAGTTACCTCGAGACAAATTTAATCACCAATCTCGAACGGTTCCTACATTATAAATTACTCACAGTGCGCACAAACAGTAACTAGATATTTAGATAACAAATAACAAATTAAATGGTTAGGCCATACAAATTGATACTGAGGAGGTATATTAAACATCTTGGATTAATTTTTTTTTTTTTTTTTTTTTTATTAGTGTTCATTATTTATGTTTATATAAATTCTTTGTTTTAGATAAAAATATTATATACTTAGTCATTATTAATTTTCATACTAATTGATGTGCTTCAGAAAGTTACTTAAATCAATTGCACGCCAAAAGCATTTATATAATTTGATATTATAGTATTAAAGCTACGTTCCATTTATTTATTCACAACATTTGTGGAATCATTTTATCCTTGTTATTTATCAAATGTTAAACAAGGATAAATGATGCTCGCGAATGTTACGAGCTTTTAAGTAGAATGCAGACTAAATTGAAAATTTATTATTTATCGTTTATTATAAGAACCTAATCAAATTTTTTTTTATAAATACGCAGCCCGAAATTTCGGATATGTTAATCTAAGTTGTTTACGTTTTTGACATCAATCAAAAACGAAACAGAACAGCGAAATCCGGCTGTAACAAGGAAGTTTTTAATCGCAATGTTAGGTTTATTAATGATTGGTGCTGCCTGTAACAATTGGTGCTGCTGTACGACGTATGTAAGATGTGTATACGTCGAGGACGAACTCCTGATTTAAGCGGCCAGTGTAGACTTCAATATAAGTACCAAATATTAGATTTATGTAGGCAACGAAAGGGGCGCGAGAGAGTAACGCACGCTCGATGTTGAAATATATTCGTGGCGAAATATGTGATAAATAAATGTTTCTGTATCGATACCGTTGATGTTAGATTCCCTCGATGTGTGCGAATCACATATATGACAATCGGGAAATTGCTGAAATTATACTGAAAAAAATATGGTAATAATTATAGATTTATATTTACAAAGAGTTATATTTAGTTTAGCGCAATTGGTGCAATATTTAGTGAATATTACTGAATATAATAATGGTTACTAACCGTTTATTAATAATTAGAAAAGTAAAATAATATTTGGAAAAGTAATTTATATTTAAATTTAATTGATTTATATTAACCAAATATTTGATTGAAATTATTTTACTAAAACTTTAAAAACATTTGAGATTATTATTGAACTTTTTTCAGAATATGTTGAAATAATTATTATTTTGTAATGGATGTATGGAAGAGAATTAATTAAATATAGAAAAAAATCTGTTATTTTATTGGATATAATGCAATTATAATGAGCTTATAAGAAACAAACATTTTAAAAGAGCTAAAAATTTGATTAGCTTAGCAATATATGACTTGTTTTTATTGTATTTTTAAAAAAATGATGGATTTCCTTTAGAGTATAATGTTTAATTTATTTCATTCCGTTCACTTTTAATTATATTGCAAAATAACAATTATATAATTTCAGCGACTTCTCGATTGTTACTCCGTATTACAGACGTTTCTAAAGCAACTCAACTCGATCAATATTTTTATCCGCCCCAAATTCAATGATGGATACGAGATGTTATTACTTATTCTCTCAGCGATTGCCCATTTCATCAGTCTCTAGATAGTATGATGATTTGTAAATAGTAGCGTGTACGAAGGTCATGATATTCCCATAATGTAAAGAGAAAGAAACACGTCACCGCATGTAACATTGAATATGTCGATCGTGGTAGATAATAAGGCTACGCGAGACAGTATTCGCTTCAGCGAAACGTGAAATCGGTTCAAGTTCAATTACAACTCCGAAATAGATATTATTATTCGGTTCATAATGTCGGAAAATCGATATCGAAAGAGAATTGTATTCAACGCATATATTCAATGCACAATATTGTCCGACCTGACTTTACATGCTCGACTTTATGTTCAAAATCACAGTCTTGATGCAAACAGTAAAACTAATTTTGAATTATTCTGATGTAATGATTATTTGAAATTGGACCGACTTCACATATCGATTTCGGTACTATCTATTTCGCATAGCTCTAATAGATAATGCATTCGAATCAATACTGAAAATTTGTAGATAAAAACGTGACAGGTAACGTGACTCGTTTGGGTCAAATGCGCTTATTATTTTTTTTTATCGCTTTTGTACCCAGCGAGCCGCGATTAGTGCCATAATGTCGTAAGATCGTGAAAATTAATCAAAATCGTGTCGTTGTCTTAATCATTACGTCCACGTACATCAATTTTCCGCAATTAAGCGCGACGGAAAGTTCACGCAGACATTATTCTATAATTCTACATAACTTTTTAGATATACGTTTGCGCATACGAAAATTATGACGAGAAAACTATTGTCGAAAAGCAATCGTTCATAAAATTTTTTTGTTGACAAAGAAAATTTAACCGTTTCTACAAAGACTTGTATACAGTATTTATTTTTTTACACGATAAATCGCGATGAGGTCAATTTCATGACTTAATTGATTTTTTCCTAATGACATTGATATATCAATATGCGCGATGGATTCGCCGTGATTTTCGTAACTTTTCAATCTTGTGATGTTCTATTGAGCACAGCAATATTAAGTTTTATGTGTTCATACAATTATATTTACATTTATGCGCATTCCTGACCTAAGAAATAAAAACGAATACTATTCTTAATTTTATTCATTTTTCTTGACTTCCCACCCACCATTCCTCTCAAATGTGAGAAACTTATCAAAGCAGATAATGGATTTTTATTTTTAATTTTGGAATTGTAAAGTTATATCTGGAATGTATGAACTATAATATCATTACAGTATATCATGCATAATCATGCATAATCATGCACTTAGAGAGATACTATAGAAAGCAGTGTTTATAAAAAATTCCATTCATAATGAAAGATGCTAAAGCGGCCCATAGAACAAGACCGTGCAGAGTAATGCAAAAAATAACAGAAGAGTTATATTGCTTATGCAAAACAAAGAACATAGAAAATTTAAAATAAACAGTTCACAATTGCTGTTAAAGCTTGCATAACAGTTTTAAATATTAATTCGTGAGCTTTTGTGAAAACTGAAAGAATATTTGACCAGAAAAAGCAATTTAAGTTGATTCTTTACGTTAAAATTTTTTTCAAAATACATATGTTATTTTTAGTTAAATATCTAATTGAATGTATAAGTTTTTATGTAAAAGATTTAATTAAGATTTAATTTTGCAATTACAAATTAATTATAGTATACAGATAATTGGAGAGAGAGAGAGAGAGCAAGAGAATTTATCTTTTTTACTTTTAAAAATATGTATAAAATTACAATTATATAAATATAAAAATTTCTATTACAAACTTTAAAACGATATAAGAAATAAATGACATTTTTTTTATTGAAAACCATTCAAAAAAAAGAATTATATACAAGAGAAGTCATTGATTAAAATAAATATCTATAAATTTAAAAAATACATAGATAAGTTTGATTTTTTTATAATTAACATTGAGATTATAATAATGCTCAATGATATTATCAGCTACAGTTCATTTTTATAATTTTGCATATAAATTTTATTAGAAATTTGCGATGTCTCATGAATATTCCTTCTTTCTTCCGTGTTAGAATGGCGAAAACTTTAACTATAAATGTCAGAGGTAGCTCGGCTCTCACATCGAGAAATGAGCTTAACCACGATGAGAAAGAGAGAGAGAGAGAGAGAGAGAGAGAGAGAGAGAGAGAGAGAGAGAGAGAGAGTAAGTAATAAGTAAGAAAGTAAAGTAAGTAAGTTAAGTTAGTAAGTTAGTATAAGTTAAATTAAATTAAGTTAAGTTTAAGTTTAAAGTTTAAATT
>NW_012130074.1:4101851-4110710 GCF_000143395.1 Atta cephalotes
GAGAGAGAGAGAGATTCGAAATATACAAGAAGACATTTGTGAAATTGCTGAAATTAAATAGCTTATTTTGTAATAAAAAAATGGATAGTAAAATTAATTAAACGCTATTCTACAGAAAATTGTTATTTTATTAGTATTTGTACTAAAAAGAATATACATTTATCAATTTACAAAAATAAAGTTAAAATGAAAAAGTTAGAATGATATTTTTTAATTGATTGATTGTCAATAATTAAGGCCTCGATCCAGATAGTTATTCTCCTCTTCTTTCTCGTAAAAGATATTTACTTGAAATTCTATAGAGACACAATTATAATTATTACTGTTACAAAGTACATTTAATAGCTTTCAAAGGCCCCTCCTTCATTGTGCAAGTTCAGATGATCATTAGCAACCAGTTGGCGTTATTGGTCCTTTATATATATTTGCATTGATATTTATAAATGTATATTCTTTTTATATTAATAAAAAAATAATGAGTTTTTTTATATTATTTAATTTATTTCATTCTTTGCTCATTTATTACAAAATAACATTTATTTAATTTTAATGACTTTTTATATCACCCTATATGAATAATTTATTGACAATGGCAAAAATTGTTATCTCCATTTAAAATCTCCCCATTCTGATCTCCCAACAGCCCAGATTTAAATCCCTTGAACTACTACGTATGGAGCATAGTTGAAAGGATCACAAACAAATTTCGGTGTGATATCATTAAGGATCGCTATTGAGGCAGCATTTGTCAGTATGGACAGCGCTACATTACAGCGTGCGGGCGAACGCTTCAGACCGAGAGTAAAGGTCGTCCTTCAAGCTAATGGGAGATATATCAAATAATTGTGCTCTACAGGGTGTCCCCAAGTGCCATGTAAAAGGATTTTTTGTAATATTTAATTTTTCATTAAAAACATTTTGTTTAAAGAAATTGTTCGATTTGTCCGATTCGGATTTTGATGACCTGTATATTCTAAATTGTTTTACTTAAAAGCAATAATTATCATAAAATTATCTACATAAAATTTTTTATAATTTCATCCTTTATATAGATAAATTCAAAATGAAAATATCACATTTAAGACATGATTACATGTAATTTATCTTATTTTTATTTATATATATATATATAGATAATTTTTAATTATTATAAGCATTGGTAGATATAAGAATGCATAGGATTTGACGATTTTATCATGTTTCGTATGCCTAATATGTTTAGCATTAATAAGCTTCAACAGACGCATATGTGCGATGTAGCATGTATCTAGTCGAATCCTATTTCCGAAGTAATTCGCGTTTCGGTATGTCTATCTCCTGCACTGATTCGCGTTTCATTGAAATTCAACTACTACTCAATAGCGTCTGATAGCGCGGAAGTATTTAGCATCTGATATATATTACTTAGTAGATTTCTCAAACCTGCGGCAGCGAAACGACCTGATTCTAACAAAATAAATAAGGACTCTATAAACATCCTGCACATGACTACGTGTGCTATATATATATATAGGTAAATACACGTGTTTACCAACGTCGTTATCTGGGTCAGTTCAGGTCGTCGAATTTCGGGACCATTCGAAGGAAGATCTCTCTAAGCGTTTTCGCTGTGAAAGAGGACTCCTCCTCGACTATTTATTACGTGCAATAGAGAAACCCACTTCTGTACGCTTGTCTCAAATAAAATAGAAATAGAAATAACTAGCAGACTGTAGATCAGAGCTAGCCAAGCAAGTGAAATCTACGAAATTCCCGCCTGTCTCCAAATTCTCGTCGCTAAGTTAAATTACCCGAATATTCTACGGCAGAAACAGCTCCAACATTTAATTGCGTAAGCATTTACCAATGCTTTTTGTTGGTCCGTGAGTGAATTTATTCCTAGATTTGTAGGAACGTATATTGCGAATGTAGAAAAAAAAAGTAAAAACGTGCGCGAATTAATGCGGTGGAGCACGCGGATATATTAGAGACCATTTGTCTCGGGAAATAAAGGATAATGCTGCACGTCCGTGCGTTATATCGCACGGCCGGACAAACGTTTGCATCTCGTACATTTAGCTCTCAGCGCTTATAGGGAAGTACACATTCTACTGTTAATGGGTAGTCGATTAAACTTCGTCGACGTCCGCTTTCATTTTTCACCGCGCCATTTCTTTCTTAATGGAGCGACTCGACAGCTCCAGGTCAAGTTTGTTGATTCGTCATCCTATAAGTACATTCGCGATGCGAGTCCACGATAATCTCTTGAAAAATCAGTACCTATAATCCAACTTTTGCCTCGCGACGAGAGTGAATTTTTGAGTTTGAAAACAAACTGTTGCTGAGATCGTGCTGAGAAATCTAGTTTGATAAATGATCGTGGCCTGGAACGTGTTCAATTTGACGCACCGAGCAGAGGAATCGTTTCACGATTCTCCCCAGGTAGAACTTACATCAAGATTAAAAATGTTTGGATGGTGTAGCAGGTGTATATTTAATGTTTCAATTTTCGGTTAAACGATTCATTAATATATAACCGCACATTCAAAATGACGTGCATCATTTATATTCTTTTCTCCATGTGATAAAAAATTCAAGGAGACAGCAAAATTAAACGTGGAATATTTTAATTTTTAACACAAACGTATTATATAATTAGAAAAATGAAAGAGCGAATAATTGGCGATTTGCAAGCAATAATATCGTTGTATTGAAGCAATTATATATCTGTTTGTGTACATAGTTTACATAAATTAATAACATTAGAGAAAGAATAATTTGCATTGTATGGCGAAATTAATATGCGAATAATACGATAAATTACATCTAATTAATGCAATATTATATTGTACGTATCATGAACTCATTAAAATATAACATTCAAACATTTTTTTGAGATTTGACATTAGTAAAAATTAATGTGCGAAATAATCATTTCTATTGTACTATGAAATCCTAATAGAATGCTGTTCATTCAAAATCGCAAAATCGTACATTAAAATTGAAACTGTTAACCACAAAGTATGGCACGTGGTAAAACCAAAAAATTGACCGAAATCGTCCAAGTTTCAAGAAAAAAATTTAACTTGCCTTTCGGGAACTTTTAATAGAACACTGGGGAATTGAATCGGAAGAGAAACTTCAGCAATTTTACACAAAAACGGCGTAAAAGAAAAGATAATTATAATGGTTTTCCACAAATAAAGTTCATCTTTTTATATTTATTAATCGATGAGAGAGATTTATATTTATATTACTTTAAACGAGTCTTATTATTTTAATGAATCTATTTTAATGCATGCTAATAGAGAGCAAGAGGGGACTGCAAAATAAAGCATTTGTATCTCGTAAGCATTATACTGCTTGCTATATACACTGCTAATACAATTTTTGTTTATAGCATAATCTTTATTAATTCTGTATCTTTGTCATTTAAAACTTTATAAGAAGTCAAGAAAAATGTTTTACTTATTAATAATATATTTAATAATATATTTTTTGACAGTTCGGAAAAAATTGATTTATTAGCGACTAAAATATTTATACATGTATATTTTTGCATAAATATCAAAATCATAATATATTTAACCTTTGCCCTACAAGTATGGGTCATTAATGACCGAGCAATTCTTGTTCGTGCAAGTTTCTTTGAGTTTTTCGGTAATTATAAATTATACTACATTTTATTTTTTTCCAAAATGAAGTTCCAATATTTATTCTAGAAAATCGAAAATATGTTGGTGAATTTTTAGAGATCTTTTGAATTATTCTGAATAGATAAAAAAAAATGGATGAATCTAGTGATGTCTGTTTGTATGGACGAGACACCAAATTGTATCCTTGTACGGTAAGAGTTTGTATATACATACAAAGATAATCATACAAAATAATTTGATGCATAATTGTCGACATTCCAGACATTCTGGTTCATTTGAACCAGAACTCGAAATTTATCTTCTTAAAGTCTTTATAAATTTAATAATCTGTTCGAATTAATAAAGAATTCAAAAATATATATAAATATATTTATAAGCATATTTGTATGTATATTAATAAAAGTAATATTTAATTTACATAAAAAATCAGATATGATTTATTCTTATACAAAATTAAGAAATAGAAAAAGGCTAGAAAGAAAATATCATTTGAAATTAAAAAAGAGCTCTCAATTGATAACATAAAAGTGAATCTTTTTGGATTATCTGAGAAACTTTTAGAACAGAAATGGAAATTCATAAGTCATAAGTCGGAAAACAAAAAAGATTTCTTTTCAGACTTTCTGTGCCATTTGGGCTTTAACAAATAAAATCCATTTTTACATCTCTAACAATTAAGAATAATTTAAAAATGTACATTTATGCACGAAATGTATGTAGAAAGAAATACGCAAATTTTTTTAGGAGACCCAAGAATTTCTATCACAATCATATTATTGAGTATCACTATTACAAAAATTGATATAATTTTATAAGAAAAAATAATTAGTACCTTGATTTATAATATTTGAAGTAGGAAAAGTAGCGAATTAAAGAGCCCCTCGTAAAAATCTATGCGTGAGAAGAGAAACCGGGAAACAAAAAGTTCTGAGGGAATTGAACATCTGTGACAAATTACAGGAATGGTACTGCAAGAAGTAGAGCCGGATCTTTGCCCCCTTCGAAGGGAGAACATTCATTAGGAAGCCTGGGAACAGGTTGGCAGGCGCGTGACTCGCATGCCTCACAGCATTAATGTCAATTTAATACATATTTCCATGGTCGCTACAGGAAACGTAGCCATTTTTCTTGCCTGTTCGATCTGTCGTAGATAGCGGCCGTCGCTGTCGTCGGGTGGCCTCGGTGGACGCCTACAGGCGCGGCGGAGTGTGCGTTCTATCTAATAATAAATAAATAATGCGCCACGCGCCATCCGGGGCGCGGCAAATCGGATCAACGAACGGCCGGATGATTCCCTTTTCGAGACGAAGCCCATAATAAAAGGCTACGATAGGCAAATAGAAGCAAAAGAGGATAGCGGATCGCGGCTTTTTTTTTATTTTTTGCACTCTTCCCTCTTTTTTTCATTAGAGGGAAAAATATTTTATAAAAAAAAAATGTTACTGGTGGTCTAGGATCTGTAAAGAGGCCTCTTCACAGAAGCGTTTCACGCTTGGCGAGTTCATCGTCAGGCTTCATCCTGCGGATCGATTGGGCGTACGCTCGATCGCGTCCACGTTAGCAAGTTCTCCGAGAGCCTCCCTTGTTTACACCCTTTCTCCTTTTTGCTCCTGCCGTAAAAAAAACTTATGACGCGTCCGCGCGCGTACAGGAGAGACGCGTTTTAAAGATAAAATTATCTCTCTACTGTATTACGCCGCAACTCGCCGCAGCTTCGATCGAGTGAAACAAACATGTCTTTGATGCAAATATAGATGATATTATTTTTATGATCATGCTAGAAAGCTTCGTTTCTTTTTCTACAAAATTTACATGTTTCTTTTCTCTTTCTTTCTTTCTATCTTCTTTATATTTTACTTTTTTCTATTTTCTTTCTGTCTTTGTACGTATATATAAATTGCAAACGTCACAAGACTTATCAGTCAATTTTAATACACATACATTAAAAATATTGTTATATGAAATAAAATAAAGCATATATTGAGAAAAAGATTTTTTTGGCATTTGAAACTATAATTACATTTTACTATAATTATCTCTCATTACTGCTATAATATTAGAAATAATAACTGTATGTATAGTTCTAGTAATAAATATATACGGCAATCAAAAATAACTATAATTATAATTATTATTACCATAAAAATAATTCAAATTACTATAACAAATTATAATCATTTTAAGGCAAAAATATTTAACTATAATTTATAGTAATTGCAATATACTATTTTTATGATATTGATAAATACAGCGGATTAAACTGAGTCGAAAAGTCCTTTATCATTTTGCAATTTTCGTAATAGATTTTTTTAATAACAGAATTTTTTAATACTATATTTCTTTTTAATACTATATTTTTTCATGTTGGTACAAATAAGAAAATGCAATACTAAAAAGTTGATAAAAAATTCTTGAAATTCTATGAGAAGAAAATAAATTATTTTTGTCTCTTGCAATTTTTCTATAAAGTTGATAGTATTTAAGTAAAAAATTATTTTTCAAAATCAATATTAAGCAATTTTTAGTAAAATATCTTGTTAACTATTACGAAGATTACAAAATGATAAAGGACTTTTCGACTCATCTTAGTGCGCTCTATCTACGCAAAAGCGATTGGTCAAAACTTATGAGACATCCTATATACTTGTGTTATTATATTTTTGATTTACAAATTATATATTTGTTGATGAAATCATACATATAGTTATTATTACTAACATTATAGTAATAATAGTTATAATTATAGTAACCTAATCAGAAATTATAATGGAATCGACATCGATTCAACGTCGATTTGATGCTTTCGATCGACATCGAATCGATCATCAATTCAATGTCGATTCCATTATCATTTCTGATTGGGAATGTATAATTATTATAGTTACAGTGATTAATTATAATTGCTAAAGTAATTGCTGGAGTATCAACATTAAGATCAATAACAAATATATGATGAATTCATACAATAAATCCTAGAAATCCAATAGCAATTATAGCTAGATTATATCTAATGAATCAAAAATTTCTTCCTTTCCTATCTCATTTATAGCAATATGGGAAATTAAATTAAATTTTGAGAGAATTAAAATATAAACTTCAAGATGACCAAAAAACTAAAATAAGTGTTAATAAAAAATTGGATCCTCTCTTCTAAAAGTTCAAAGAATTTAAGTTTCAGTCAGTTAATAATTTAATGATAGTTCCTGACAAACGGTCCTGACCTGTTAAAACAAGGTCAGATAAAAGAAATAAGATTGCTGTAATTAGGACAGATCATATTAGATCATATTAGAAGTGAGATTTTATTTATCGAAATAATTTTTTTATGTATATTAATAATAGTAGAGAGAAAGTTTGGCCTATAAAATGATTTCCTAAAATTGAGAATATTTCGGCAATGTATAATAAAAAAAAATTGATAAACCAATTGAAGGGCTTCTGTGGAAGATATTAGAAGTTAAGAGCAGATAAATATTTCAACTCTTTCCTGTTCCTGTATAAATAAAATTATTTAAAATAAGTAAAGAGAAGGTAGTAAAAAATTTTCTTTTCTCAACATACTTTTCTAAAAATATTAAAATACTATGTAATTATATTGCTGTATATTTTTGCTATTACATTCATTTCGTTTGTTTGTACTTCGTACTTTTTTGTATAAAAACGCGAGAATAATTTCAAAAGTATTTTCAGTTATGTTGATAAAAGAAATCTCTGTTTTATTAAACGGTGAGATTTATGAATCTGTTTGCAATTATCTTGTAATTATTTTTATATGCCCAAACTTTAGATTACATTGAATAAATTAAATATTATACAAATTTCAGACTTATTGTTGTGACTATATCGAAAAAATACAGCATCATTAGAAATTAATTTAAATACTTTGCGATTACGTATTTTTAGATTGTTTTCCCTTGTTTTTTACGCTTTGCTCTTTTGTACACAGTAAATTTCCACAACGTATCGTGTGGTGAATCGATCCATCCATTCATCTGATCGCGCTCTGAAACCATCGCACTCTCGCGGTGCGAGGCTTTTCTGCCTTTGTTTATCGCGACTATTCCTGGATTTTCACTCTGTTATTCTGTTAAAACTTTTCTCTTTCCTCGCTCACGATTCTCGAGTTCAGGGAAACTTAAGGTATTCGACTGCTTCGTTTTGGCTCGTACTATACGATTTCGCGTATCGTGTTCTTTCATTTCCTTCTCTTTTCCTTTCTCCGTGCGCCGACTTGAAATTAGCAATCGTAAAGATTACATCTAACGTACGTTGCATTACGACTTTCGACATATCCAGTAAGTAACCACCGTTGATTAAACGACTTGATTGGCAGCAGCTTTGCCTTGGATTTTCTTATCACTGCTTTCAACACTTTTCATTTATTTTATGTTTTTCCATTAGTTATCTGCTGAAGCAGAAAAATTTTTGCTTTCTGTTTTTTCATCTGTACGTTTTCTCGCAAACGTGTAACTTTTCCGGAACGTCCAAATCATTCTCATTTCTCTTACTGTTCTTCCTTCTTTTTCTTATTATATATCTTTTTTCTTTCTTATTATATATTCTTTTCTTATTTCGATATTCACCGATATTCACCGATATTCTCGAACTTTTTTTCTTTCTTTTGTCAGCAGCATCTCAGAATAAGCATTTCTTCTTTTCAAAATATAGAATTCTGCATTCCTTATGCACACCGCAATATAAATTAATGTCTTAAGAAATACTAAATTTATTTCAAACAGTCCCTGTGTCGACCTCGATTCCATTCCAATCAATTCATGACAGTGCCCTTCGTATTTTACTCGATTCATTTATATTTCACAATGGGATTCTTCGTATCACGTTTCGTAATCGCTAGATCAATATTAGAAAGTAGACGAAAAAACAACATATCTTACATTTATGATATTATTTCAAGATATTTTCGTTTGCTAAAAATGTTTCACTTTAGAATTGTTGAAATTAAATAAAAGATAGAAAAAGAAATATTTTCCAATGAAGAAAGAAAAACTTCTGTCCTTATCTTTCTGAAACAAAAGAATACAATATGCGGTTTGATTAATGTCATTGAATTATTTTTTCATCTTGTTTAAAAATAAAAAGTAACTTTTACTTTAAAAAGTAACTTTTTTAAAAAAAGAGAGAAAGATAAATTTAATAGAAAACTAATTTACTACGATCGTCTACAAATTGTTCATTTTAAAAACTGGAAACTCTCTCTCTCTCT
>NW_012130074.1:4110971-4120421 GCF_000143395.1 Atta cephalotes
AAACGTTTTAAAAAGTTAAAGAAGAAGTAAATTTAAATTAATAAACGTAAAATTTAACTTACTACTAGTCTACTAATATTACTTTAAACTTAAGTAACGTACTACTCTCTCTCTCTCTCTCTCTCTCTCTCTCTCTCTCTTATCTCTTCTTAATTAACCTTTTTATAAAATTGTAATTCGAATTATTTAACTTTTTTGTATTCACTGTATGTGATGAGTCAGTAAAGAAACAAGTCAAACAGTAAGCTGTTTACGTATCTGTTTCCGCAGAAGACAATAGAGAATGCAAAGAGACCAATAATGCTCGATTTGCTTCTTTGTTGTCTTAGCGTATTTGCAGCGTAGCTGCGAGCTATCATTTTATATTCTATCTACGTTAGATAGATATCGCCAATGGACGCACTCGATTGTTCACAAATATTTGCAGTTGCAATAATAAGCGCGAGTAAATTAGTTTTTAGTGCGATTTATCAGCGCGTTATCCATGAGAGTTGTACCACAAGTCGATTCGAGCTAAATGGAATGTCTCGAGAAATCGAAGCGTTCACGAATAAAAAAAAAGTGCAATAATAGAAGCGAACAGAAGTATTTACTTTCCTCGTCTAAACTTGTTTATATCGGTTTGTGGATCGCGGACCCTCTGAAAAGAGATCCTAATAAATCAGTGGCCGAATTAAATGAGGGACATTTTCTTTTAAGGATAAGCGTGTTTGTAGAAATTCTTTCGACACATTAGTTATACATTTTACAAGTAATCAAGTATTCTAATTAAAGGCATTTTTTTTAAATCAAATTGTTTTGATAATTTAAGTTTCAATAATAGAAGTAAAAAATATTAGGAGTAAAAAAAATATAAAACAATATAAGAAAACAGTTTATTAAATAAATTGTAAATTTTTTTACAATAAAATATTTAATATTATTTAAATAATTCTAAAGAATTTAGAATATAGAATTCTGAAGAAACAGCATTAAATTGAATTTTAATTTTACAGAAAAATAGCATTAATTTTGATTTATAGGTAAAGAACCATTCATTAAATATACTACACTAATTAATTAAACACAATGCGTACAGCGATAATTATGTACAGTGTATTATAATGATCGAATGAAGATTAAGAATAATCGAGTCAAATTAATTAATTTACTTATAGTTATAATTAGAATCGCAATTCAGTGTACGATTTGCACATATGGCTGCTTCGTACACAAATCTGTTGATTACTAACTGCACAATTAATTATTAATTCGATGACTGAAGTAGCTTATTGAGATAGTATCAACATGAACAATTAACGTGCCTCAATCTATGGATACAGCGAAGTGAAATTCGTGATTAATCAGTTAGGAGAGTTGCAGTTCTCTCGTCGGATTGCATTAATAAAGATGGTACACTTAAGAACCATTACAACAGCCCCGCTTAGCCTACATTAGAAACAATAACATCATAGAAGAAAATACTTGAAAACAAAGCGATTAAAAAGGCAATTTAAAAAAATTAAATACAAAATTAAACACAACCTTTTTAAGATCTAATATTGTGACATTTATTTGTTTATAAGTAATTTATAATTTATAATTTTGAAGATGTGCAAAAAAACATTTTCGTGACAATACATATAAATAAGTTGGTGACATATTAAATTTTAAATGGAAGTTACGTGGAGTTATCTATTAACAATAAGCGAAATTATGATTTTATGAGCGAGCTGTCAGAACTGCGTCAGGGGTTTCGAGATCGTTCACGTTCGACCCAATTGCCATATCGATTTGACATGGAATAACCTCCATGATCACGATCTTCTGTGTGATAACAATGGTCGCTATCTAAAAGTAGTCGTATGAAATCTCAAACAGGAAATGTGTCTAGATCACATTTTTCGATCCTTTCTTCGCATGAGATAATATAATTTTTCCTATACGTATATTCCCGTTCGCGACGTGCAGCATAACGTTCAATGATAATATCCATAAAAGTGATCAGTATATACTAATAAAACTGTTGACTAATCAAAGCGAGCTGGCGACAACCTATTAAAGTGGTGTACAACCTATTAAAAGTAATGTTCTCCAACTCGTTCGTGGTAAACGCAAACGGCGGGAGCAGATAACCGTAAAATGTCAATAAATTAATAAGTCGATCCGCCTTCTCTTTTTCTTTTTAAAGAACAGGCTGGCAAAGAGAAGAGGGAGAGACGGGGCGGGAAAATGACAGAAAAAGAGAGAAGCGAGGCTTTTACGGGACAAATTGTAACCGCGTGAAGACGCTCGAAAGCTCGCTCGGTTGAACTTGCAGCCTATTCTCGTAGCAGCCGTTTGCTAATTCATGCGAGGATACTTCGTCGCAACTCTTATTCGTTCCACTCAGTAAATTGCTAAGCGAATTACTCGCCCTTTTGATGAAAGCGAAATATTGCTCGGCTGCGCGTTCGATTAGCGCTTGGTCGACCTTATCTAAGTTATCCCTTAGGTGCCCTCAGGCGTCCAGGTGTGTCTTTATACCTCTCACACTCCATTTCTCGATCAACCACGAATACACGTGGTCCGCCCCCCCCCCTCTCCCCTCTCCCTCTTATGTTATTCTCTCGCGCCATCACCTCCCCCTCTCTCGCGGCACCTCTTTTTCTCTCTTAACGAGGCTTTATAACCACGCGCTCGCGAGCCCTTTGCGATTCCGAGCGTTTCTCGGCTCTACTGATATTCACGGGGAATTTAACTCGCGCGTGTTTACGTGGAATAGCTGCTTTGACCAACGAGCACCGTTATTGGATGCCATAGAATCGTTCGCCATTCACGTAAACGGAAACGCGGCGCATCGTTCCTGTAGTTGAAAAATGAAAGCAGGCGGGAGTGCGAAATAAATCGAGATGCTAAAATGCAAATTAAGCTTTCGCAATGCAACGACTACTCCATTTCCACCCGTCCTACGCGCCCTCTAGGGTTTTCAGTTTCTTTATATACTTCTTGATGTTCCACTTTAAGTCCTCCATTATGCTCCAAGTAGAATCGACCTCGTTTTATCCTATCGTCCTATTCAACTGATGCGGTTGACGCTTCCCAGTGTAAATAGCACAAACGGTTTCCCTCCCGATACGAGAATTTATTCGCCAAGCGGTGCTTTCTAATAATCAAGATTATTATCGATGGGAAATTGGATAATTAAACGGTGCCTGCATCTTCGTCGCAGATCTACGGTCGATCATCCAAAGCATACATTTCGAACGATCGTCCTGACTGCACAAATCTTTCACGGCTTGTCGATCCTGAGCGCCATTGAGCCTCAATGCCTTTGTTCTTTTTCTCTTCTCATTCTCTCGTTATCCCTTATGCTTTCAAATTGCAATTAATTAAAATAGAAGGTTTCTGTTTCGTTTATCCATTCCAGATACTATCATGGAAGCATCACGGTTTCACGTTCAATGTACGGGCGACGATTTGGACAGGGGATTGTAACCCCGTGGGATCACAGATATCAAACTTTTTAATCCCACGAGAGAATCCCACGGAGAACCGCTGCCGTGTCAGCAGTTTGGAGGGCTATCGTTCTCGTCACGTATGGACGTGACGTTCCGCCGTGTCGCGTCGCGAGTTTCTCCGTTCCTCTAACACATTGGACACATTGAATGCGGATTTTCGTGTAAAAGTCCGATTCCGATATGATTTTCAAATCGTCATCTGCGAATCAGAAAACTGAACAGAATATATTACGCATTTTTTTTTTATTTGTTTGCTGATACCTTTGGCTTGGTACCCAACTTTTGATTCTGCCTAGAAACTTGTAACTTTTGAATTTGCATTTTAACGATAACGTTCTAAATTGGCGCAAAAATTTCGTTCTATTTATCAAATAAACTTGCAAGCACATTTTCAATAAAATTTAAGTAAAATTGCTGTCACGGACTTCGTTATCTTTTTTCATCTATAGATATTCTTCAATTTTTTTTTCAAAGAACGAAACTTTTTAAATTTATTTGATTCAAACTTTGATGATGTATTGAAAAGATGATAAATTTTTTATTAATAATTCATTAATTAATATTAATAATATGATTATTTTGCAACTGAAAATTATTGGTCGTATTACTTTTAAATACAAAAAGAAAGGATTAATGAATCTTTTCAGAATAATTAATATTTTGTCTTTAGCAGAAAAAAATTAATCACGTATTAATAAACAAAAACTTTGGTTCTGTGAAGCTTGGTCATACATTTAAAATAATTAATAATTTAAAAAATAATAATTTTTAATAAAGTAATTTTTATTATATATGTATATTACTAAACAATAACGATTAATGTTATTTATCTTTACAGAAAATAAATAAACTATTTGTTCTCTTTAATAGAATTCAAGAGGAAAACTATTTAATTATAAACGTAAACTTTACACAAAAAAATTTAATAATCATTTTAATATAATTTTGTTTAATAAATGTAGGAATAGTTATCTATAAATGTTATGTATTTATATATTATATCTATGTAAATTGTTATAAAATGTTAAATAAGATATTACAAGATTTTCAACATTTGAATATTAAGTACCTAACTAAATACAGTAAAAAAAAATGCAGTATATAGCTGTAATAGTAGTAAAACTATATTTTTTTCATCTTAGAATTTACAAAACACTTACATGATTTTTATACTTTATTCTTCTTACATAATACCTTAATAAATAAAATTACTTATTTTATTCTAATTTACTTATATTTTGATCTAATTTTATTCCAACTTAATTCTATTCTTAATCTCTCTTTCTATATTTTTTCATCTCCCTGCGTGATATAATCATGAGTAAATTATTTATTACACTTTGCAAAAGTAATTGTTTTTAAAAATTAAAGTAATTAATTAATAAAGTAATTAATAATAAAGTAATTTTTACTTAACAAGAAAAAGAATCGAGAATTCTCTTAATTTCATTTCATTGTTGTCAATTTATTTATTCTATTTTAATTATCATCTATATGAAAGAAACTATTAACGAAATTTTATTGCTGCCTTCGAAACCATCTGAGAAAGTAGTTAAGTTATTCTGTGCTGGATTCCCGCTGCATTCTAAACAATCCAAATAAAAGAAATAAATTCAGAATCGCAATCTTAGAAACCATAAACCCGCAGCGAAACGAACAGTACAGAACGAAATATCTTGCAAGTCTTGTATCAAATATTCTCACCGTATCGTTTCACACCCATCCCGTATTCCGCGGATTCGCCAAAATGTATCCGTGTGCACGAATAAGTTTTTCTCGTTTTTCATGACAGCCGTAACGTCGACATTACTGCGAACCGTTATACGTATGTGGCAACAGAATACACGACGAATCGCCGGCAAAATGAGGCGGAAAGGAAAAACGAGTGCAACGAGAGTAACTGACATCGGCACGCGGTGGTGGGAAGATGGTAGGGATGGGATAAAGACAAAACAACGGGGGCACATAGGGCCGATAGGGCGTGGAGAGCGCAGGCAGCTTCGACGCAAGCGGCGCGAGGCAGGGTGTTAACTGTCCTTTGAGTCTCGTCGGCTGGAACATCTCACCCGTGCAACAACGTCTCACTCGGTCCATGGGCTCTCTCGGGCTATATGGCGGCGTGTATATGGTCGAGCTGCGATGCGGCGAGGCTAGAGCAGCATGGTCGGCTGCCTCGTAAAAAGGCATTTTCGCAGCTCCACTTGCGCCCAAAATGGCGGACGCATCGGCTCTCGGGGGCCGTGTAAGCATCGTGTAACGACATACCTGATTACCCCTAGTGACTAGTGAGCCGAGTGTGTTCCTGCCGACCCCTTTCACCCCCCTCGAGAGCATCGGTATGCCTCGGTAAATCGTTAAAAACGCACCTCGTTGAGCTCCAGCCTCCATATCATCGCTACTGACTGTCCAGTCTTCCGTGGCGTATAATCGCCTGTATTATTAGCGACGTGGTGGCCCTTGCGCAAAACGGAACGACCCTAGGCGCGTCTGTAAATAATACATCATAAGCAGATTGAAGTTTTTTTTATTATATTATCTCGATGTTATTAAAAGCGCCGTAAAGCGGCGTCTACAATAAGATTTTAAAACTTAAGTTTAAGCTTTCAAGTTTTAAGCCGTAAGAAATTTATCAATCATTGGCTTAGTTTACATGCACTTGATACAGATACTAACTATATACTAACTATATACTAACTATATAAACTTTCTATTGAATTTTCTTAATTTCGTGATATGCGTATAAACATGATATATGTATTTAATCATTTTGATGTATATTGTACCAATTTAGTACATCATTCTTTGAATATACTGAAATTAAAATAATTTATTAGAAAATTACTTACATGTATCAAGTATATGATGTAAACTGGACTATAATCGAGTGTTCTCCTTACGATTGTGACTGATCAATTTCTTACTGCTTAATGCTTAAATCTTAGATTTTAAGTTTTATGCCTTAAAATCTCATTGTAGACGCCGCTTAATATAATTGTACGGATGCACAATACGCACATACAGACTCAGAATTTCGTAAAATCAGTTTTGCTGGCGAATTAAAATTTCTTTTTCTATTTGTCTATGATTTGGAAATAGATCGAGTTAATTGAAATTAAATAGGAATTAATTTTACATTACATCGTATGATTGATTACATTATTCTGTTTAATTATTTTGTTTTATTAAAATTATTGAAATTGATAAACCTATTTAAAAATAATTTTTTTTATTTTGCAATTTGTCAGAATCTTTGTCGAATTATACTAAATACATTTATAATCAAAATAGAACAATGCAAAATAGTATAGAGGCTTTACACCACAGCTTATAGATTTAAATAATTAAATTTATTTTATCTTTAGAAGTTGTATTCTATCTATTCACTGATTAATATAGATTTTTTTCTATTACTATTAGTACATATATAGAATTTTCTATTACTATTGATTACAGTTTTATTAATTATAGTTATGTATTATTGCATTCAATAATTGTATTAAGAATATGTAAGTAAATTGAAATTCCTACGGGACATTTTCATTTCTTAAAAAATGTTTTTCTTAAAAACCAATAATATAAAAAACTAAGACAAAAATATTCTATATTTAAAAGTACCTTTAAAAGTTTAAATTTTTGTGGTTTATGGTATCTCATAGTTTCCTTTATATATAATATTTAATATAAATATTATAATTATACATGATGTTTTATTAATTATAGTTATGTATTATTGCATTCAATAATTGTATTAAGAATATGTAAGTAAATTGAAATTCCTTTCCAACTTTCTTCTGTTAGCGTAACGGTTCACACGACTTTTCGGACACTTTTGACAAAAAAAATTGAAAAGTGAATATTTATCTTTTCATATATCAATTATCATTACAACATGCCATAAAAAAATATTAAAAACAATTTTTTTTCACAACAAATCAAAGTCATTAAAAAATTTTTAAATAGCATCATATAATTTGTTCCATAATATTGTGATACATACATACGTATTTATTTAATAAAATATGTAATAAAATCAATTCCACATCAATAAAGGTGACATTTTGATAGTGATTTTAATTCGTCTTGAAGATCCTTACAGTATTATGGAAAAAAATTATATGATGCTATTTAAAAAAATTTTAATGACTTTGATTTTTTATGAAAACAAAAATTTTTTAAATATTTTTGAATTATCTTATTTCGACGATATGCATATAAATACATGATATGTGTATTTAATCATTTTGATGCATATTGTACAAAACAAATAAATATTCACCTTTCAACTTTTTTTTTAAATTGTTTTTTTAAATTGTCGGAAGTATTCGAAAAGTTGTGCGAACTGTTACTCTGAACACCTTGTATATAATTTATATATATATATATATACACGCGCACAAATATTTTATATATTATTTATAATATTCTCTAAATTGAGAATTTATTCGCATTTCATTATCACTGTGTATTGTAGCGTAACTTGAGCTTTTATGTACAGCGATAGTGCAGACTTGCTTACAATGCTGATCGTGGTATCATTTATAATGTACTTGTATATAATTAATGTAAATGTCGTAATGACGCTCACGCTGACATTCACACGATACATAGATAAATATCACGAATTTCCTACCAATATGCGCTTGCAGGAGCACTTTGATGATGTCATAAATATATGTAGATTTAATATCTCTACATATCTATAACTTTAAAAGCAATATTTGCAGAAGACATTAATATTTACAACATGTTCAACACTTTGCATTATGATTTTACATTAAAATGGTACTTTTTTTTAAAACGATATTTTTTTTTCGTAATAAAATTATAAAAATTAAACAGAACAAAACTGCAATCGATACGTATTAACATGAGTAGCTAATCCAGAAAAAGTTCTCGTTAATCGCATGAGTTATGAGTTGCAACTGTGGTCGTCCTTGTTACTACTATGTTGATACATCCGAAGCACGCAGAAGACAAATCACAAGTGCGGATGGGCAGCTTGCCGCACAGTTGTGTAGCACAACTGATACCGAAATCGCGAATTCGTGTCGCGAATTTGTGATCGAAATCATTGCGACACGACAGTACTCGGGCATCGACGCGACACGCCTGCCGCAACTTAATTAATGACGTCGACATCCGCGAATCATCGGATAATTCGCCGAAACGTGGTTTCCGGTCCTCAACATTTCGGCCGGTTACGCAGAGATATCATAAGGTCCAGGCATGCGACCCAGCCGAGTATTGTTCTGTCTCGATCCATCTCCTCATTTCCATTACCGGCGACATCGAGACATTCCTGGGAAATGTTTCCCTGCGATTTATCGTCTGCCCGTACGCCGGATAGGCTCGTGCGCCCGTGGTCAAAGATAATCCCATGCTCGATGCAAACCTTAGGCAAACAACGGTGCATTTCAGGGCTACGGCCCGGCATGTTACCAGGATAAACTGAATGGCGCTGAAATGTGTCGCAACTGTGTTTGCTTGCGTTTTGAGTACAAAATATACAGTAAATCTACCGAAAGGAAGCACTATCTCGCACAACATAGGTCCTTTTAACTTCGAAATGGCAGAGATGAGTGCGGCTGATCCAGCAAATTTCTATTTTTTTTCTTTTTTCGTCGTAGTATTATTTTTCCTGATTTACATAACTGCATCAGGTGAAATCTAATGCTAGAGAGTACTTTATATCCAGTTGCTTTTAGTTTCTCTTTTTCCCTTTATTTTTTTAGTGAATAAACAAAAAATGGAAATCTATTTAGTCGAATCATAAAAATGTTTTAGCAAACGAGTTGATTAAGGAAAAATTTACGTAGCACTGAATGTACGAAACTTTTTTCATACAAAAATACGAATATATTATAGACAGATATTTTATATATATATATATATATATATATATATATATATATATATATATATATATATATATATAGAGTAGTATACAGTAGTACGTTACGAACCTTATTTT
>NW_012130074.1:4120441-4132008 GCF_000143395.1 Atta cephalotes
TTTTTATTCTATGAGAAAATTAATCGACTTCCTACCTTATTTTCCTTACCATATCTAATTGAATTATAATGTGCAGTCAATTATTTTTTCATAAGATAAAAAACTAGGTTCAACGACTCTAATTCATCCTGTATATATGTGTGTGTGTGTGTGTATGTGTGTATGTGTGCGTGTGTGTGTGTGTGTGTGTGTGTGTGTATTATGATAATTCTCTTTTTTCTTTTTCTCTCGCGTATTGAATATAAATAAGAACGTCCAAAGAAAGAAAAACGATTAGTAACTAAAGATTACTAAATTTGAAGACATTGATAACATAGCCTCCGAAATGAAGAGTCTAAAAAGAAACAAAAATCGGAATAACAATTTCCTAGATAATTTTTCACGTTGAATCGAAATCTGATAACAGAATTATTTCATTACGTCACGATTGCGAGATATTCTAACCTAAAGTTGTAAAAAAAGCTTTTTTTGGTATACTCGAATTTCTGGCGTATTTAGAGTATCCTCTCTCAACATTAGCATTAATTTTACGTGAAAGTACTAAATCTTACCTTTCAAATACTCACTCATATTGTTTTAATCGATATCATTTTTTTTGCTGAGATATGACAAATTGAATTTTCGAAATTTCAGTAACAACTGGATAAGAGATATACATAAATATACTGCAGTCAAGAAATAGGAATAAATTTCTTATTTCTTCATTGGTAGAAAATTCATTGGTTGAAAATTACTTCATTGGTAGAAAATTGAGCTAAAGCCTCCAAATCCTAAGCCCTTAATGTCTAAATTGAGAAAGTCGGCTATTTTTATGAATGATAGCAGTTATTTAATCAAATCTGAAACTTTATAAACTTGTTTTGATATACTAAAAGAAATAATTGGCTAAATATGGCTGCTGTTGCAATCAATTAAAAATTCTATGCCATTTTACCATCTAATTTATCTATCTGCACCAGCAGATAATTAATCTTTTCTTTCAGTGTACATGATTTTCCGACAATATTGAATCCTAATATTATTATTGCATACATCAAGGAAAGAATAATCTTAATACTTGTATTTTGCGTAAAAGTTATTCAAGTTTTTTGTTTCAAGTTATTTTGTTTCTTTTTTCGTTATATAGTAAAGATAGTTTATATAGATAATTATTTACTTTACATTTCAGCAAGGATAAGTTGTAAATATTTTAAATTTTATATATATTTATATATATTTATAGAATCAATGTATTGACCTGAAGAATTTATACTTTCTAATTCTTGACGATTGTTTTGCTGATTTAAAACAAATTTGAAAATAAAGAAATCACAAATGAAGTAAAATATTAAGCAAATGCAATATTATTAAAATATTTATATCTTTTTTCTTTAGAACGATATATATTGCACGCAGAATTGGTAGAAATTTCATGCATTTTTTGAGCAGTTACTAAACAGTTATATCAACTTCTGTCTAGTAATTGAGAAGGAAAACTACTTAGGATCCTAATCAGGATCCTAATGCTTTGCTTGCAGTTACAAAAGTTGCGTAAAATCTGAATATCCAATTACTGAATAGAAATAATAAATAATGAATATTAAATTGATTTATAAACAAGCCAATTGCTCATGAAATGGACAATTTTGCTCTAGTAATATTTCATATTTTGTAAATGCTTGCTGATTGTAAAATTTTAAGGTTACAGTGCAGGAAATCTTTTGTGCATAATATATTTTGTACTAAAAAAAGCATAATATATATTAGGTGTAGTAAAAAGAAATCCATTATTTTTGCATGAAATTGAATGGAAAAATAATGGATTTCTTTTTACTACACCTTTATATATATATAAAGATTTTCTGCGCTATGATTCTTATAATCTTAAAATTCATTCTTATATTCAGATTGCATAAATGAGAACTTTTACATTTTCTTTCAAAAAATTTTAATTAAAAAAATTTGAGTTATGTTTTACATATATAACTTACATATATATAAATTATATACATATGTGCTATGTATATATGTAATAATATAAAAGAATCACATATCTGAGCCACCCAATTCATCGTCTTCATTGGAATTGACGGATACAAATTCTATTTGATTGTTCTCATTAACAAAGAACAATGTCCATGCCATTTCATGTTCTAATGTACATGTTGAATTCTGAGCAGGTGATATTGCGATTATGATATTTTTAGCTTGTTTTCTTCCATCTCAATTTCGAGCATTTGATAACACTTTTCCTAAGGAATTTAAAATCTCCTTTTCCGATACAGATTTTTCTGCAACACTTCTGTTAAGTAGTATTACGCCTATAATATAAAAAAGAAAATCGATATAAAGAAATTATTATAAATTAAATGCAATATGGTTTATAATATGTGTAAAGGAAAAATATAAAAATATTATCACCTTTCATGCAATTAAAAAAGACGTATTGCACATTAAAAACTTATCATTAACTTTTTTGGAACTTGTAAATTTCATTGCTATTATAAATTTTTTTAACATGTTCACTAATGATTTAGTAATAACTTCATTTTTATCTAAACAAATTTTGCAATTCTGAAAACAATTTAAGAGTATCATTCTAAATGTTAAAATATTTTATTGGAATATGTATAATTCAAAATAAAAATAATTTAAATTTTACTTACCACATCCACTCGTAGCTTATCATCATTTTTCAATCTTTCATCAAATTTTATATTCTAAATTTTATATTCTAATTTTAAACTCTGCAAGATTGGTAATTGGTAAATATTATTGGTTTGCCAAAAATGTATCAGTGTACAAATTAGAGTTTCCTTTATTGAGCATCATTTTTGACCCGCAAATCTTGGTTATTTGTTTTTTAATAAATTTCAAATCACTCTTAACATCTGCCATGTCTGTAGCTAGTTCTACTTTTGTAGAACTAAAAATTAAACTTTATATATTTATATATTTAAACTTTATATATTTAAAATTATATATATTTAATATATATTTTTATATATATATTTAAACTTTTTCATCAATTGCATAAAGAAACATTTTATTAATTTCATTTGCATTTCTTTTTAATTTTCTATTTAAATGTGATTGCATAAGACTGTATAATAGAGATGCATCAAGAGTCACGTGATTGTAATATTTGCTGGTTGATTGAGATGAAAATCGTACCCTTGTTTTATATCTAACAATCAATAAAAATAGAATGACACAATAATATTGACTGTCATTCTCTATCATCATCTTTATCGTTTATTAGACGTAAAAGAAGGATAAAATACGATTTTCACTCCATCCAATCAGCAAATATCACAATGTGACTCTTGGCGTCTGTTGGTGTCTTGGTATCTGTTACACAAGAATTTATAAACTAAAGTCCTCTTTCAAAAAATTAGTATTATCATAATTTTTGACATTAGAATATTATTTATTGGAGCTATTATTGTAATATTACATATTATTATTAATTATTCATTTATTTATTATAAATAAAATATATAAACAATATAATATCTTATAGGAGCATATACGTGGTAATAGTATATATAAATAATGCCTTAAACGGTCTAGCTGGATCTTAAATGCTTGTATGATTCTGTGTAAATTTATACTACGTAGTCCTTCGAAATGCGTGCCAAAATGATTTTTCGGTCTTGAAACGCTAATTCTACTAAACTATCGCAATAATAAACTAGAACACGAATTAAACTAGCAATTTAACAATGCTTTGATGCTTCTTCGCTTCTAAGAACAATCTTAATAATGTTGAGTGACTTATTAAAATCTGTAAATAATTAAATCTCAGTGAAAAATATTATTTCAGTCGGAAATCGAACCCGGATTTCTTGCATTCCGTACGAGATTTTAATATTATATAAAATATATAATATTAAAACAAATGTTGATAAATAATTAAATTTAAAATGAAATCATATCTATATGAAATTTGTCTGTTTCATTTTTTATTTACTTTATTTACTTGATTTACTTAGCAACAAAATTTTTTTATGTCAACATATATAAATTATTTATTGTTTTAGGTGAAGTTTTCTCTAACTGTGAATTATTTTGGTTCTGCTCAGACGCTGTCTCATTTTTTGAAATAACTTCTTAATACTTAAAAAATAAAATCTTCTAAAAAATTTTATAATTTTATATTGAAATATACCATAATTTTCTTCAGTACATTCTGCATATGTAGATGAATCAAGTAATTCTTGCTCTTGAATGTCATTAGAAGTATGATATAAAATCTGTTGATTTGTGCAGATATTCATATTAGGCAGGCACTTTTATATCTTTTTTACTATCCTTTTTAACATAGACTCTAAGAATTAATAAATTAATAAGTGTAAAATATATATAAGAAATATTTGTCTTATAATATTTTAAAAAATTTTAAAATTACCTTAATTCTTTGAAAGATGTCCCTTTTAATTCATTTTTCTTAACGGAATTATCAAATAATAGCTCTGCTTTTTCTTCTTGTTCTCTAATATAGATAGGTATGACAAATGAAACATTTCTTTCCTTTAAAATCTTTCTTTTCTTTTTGTCTTCAATTTTAGATTTTTCATACGTTGAGTCTTCAGACGTTGACGTCTCTAAATATTATGGAAGATGTGTAAGGTAATGGAAAAATAAAAAGATTAAAGGTTTAAAAGGAAGAATATAAAATGAAATATTTGTAGTTGTCATTTCTGTCACAAAATTTTGCCTTGTTAAAATCTTTATTTCATCCAACTTCCTTTTCCTTCTTTTTCTATGCGTTCATTCATTCTTTAAACAATTTTAAAATCTTTTAATACTTTTAACGCGAGAGATCAACTGCTGAGGGAATTATGGGGTATTATTGTTGAATTTTTATGTAATTCTTACAGTAATGCCCTAGTAATGTCCTGTGTTGTGTGAATGTGATTTCCTAACCTTAAATACTCCACCTAGATATTCGACTAGAGTGATAAAATAATTTTCCAGTAATGCCCCAAATCTGTACAGATACTACAGATATTTGATTGTTAACGTATAATAAATATATAGTATATATAGTATTATAATTAGAATATTCAACAATTTTAACTTAAAAAAAAATGATAATAATGTTAATTGGCTAGATAATAAAACATAATAATAGTCTGCTCTGTTATAATCTATTCCTACTGATTCTTAAATAATCAAATAATCAGCGGTTTACTCCTCGTTTTAACACTTTTAACTTTTACATGCACATCATTTGATGCATTATCAACTGAATTACTATTACAATATCTTGAAAAAATCAGCCCAAATGTTGTATAGTAAATTAAATAAAACTTTATTCAGTTTTTGTTCAGTTTCTACTCATTATTTTAACTAATAATTTAATCTATTAATACTAGACAATAACTGGGCAGTGTCTATCTAAATTGTACAAATTTTTACCAGGAAAACTATTTCAATCACTAAAATTCTATTAAGTTCTTGTTCATTTCGTACTCAGTATTGGCACAATTAATGAGAATACAGTAATATTAGATATAGTAATATTAGTAACTAGATACATGTCTAAGAAAACTGCATACATTTTTACTAATGTTCAACAATTCATTGTAGATTTTTATATAATTTTTTTCGTGAGTATATAATAAAGTTTTTCTAAGATTTAAGGTATTTTACGATAATAATACGGTTGAAATTATATTTAAAATTTTTACTGCGATCTTATAACTTTACTTTAAAACTTAATATAATGCATTTTATCGTTTGCTCGGAATCTTAGCCGCTAAAATTAATAAAATTCTATAAATTGGAAACGATGGAATCGCAGTGAATATTTATAAATGACATCGAAGAATATTTTAAAAAGAAGATATATTCAATGTAGAATCCTTATTTTTAAATTATAATAAAAATATATAATTTTAATTCACGTTCATCGAGAATATTAAACGCTATACTGTAGGATCAAATTTCTATTGGATATTTCACCTTATCAATGACTTTTTCTCAATCCTTTTGTAATAATTCATTTGTGAATGTCCATCGTCGATTTCGTAGGATCTTATCTTAAAACGCAGAGAATTTCAGAAAGTTGAGAACAGCTTATCGATATGCAATAATATTCCATCTCGCGCAACACGTGTCGCACGAATATATCAGGAATATAAATTGTAGGCAATGACGAAGCTACATCTCTATTCTGTTTCGCATGTATTAATCCATTTTATGGAATAAATACAATAAATCAGAGATTTACAATGAAAATAAAGGAAACAAGAGAGAATAAACGTAAAACATATATTATTACAAAATGACTTACAATACTCCAATTTAATTTAAGATAATTTTGTATTATTATTTTCATTGTTATTTACTACATTTATTACAATTATTTACTACATTTCATATGTATTAGGATGAAAAAATAAATTTTTATGGGTTTTATAAGCATGTATATAACATGGAAAAATAAATTACAAATTTTTGTATGAAAGATTGGTCATAAATTGGATAAAAATATTGATTTACAATAAAATACAAAAAAAATCACCAATTTTCTATCTACAGTATTAAAAGTATAGAATTTTTGTTCTATAAGAGAAAATTTAATCCATAAACGATAAAAAAATTTGGCCTTCTCTCTCAGTATTTGTATTCCTAATAGTATATAGAAGCTCTATAATTAATAAGTGTTGATACTAAATTTATTCATTTAACATGAATGCTTTATGCACGGACTTTAAAAAAAAACGTAAATTGAACTTTATTACTTTTTTACGATATTGATCAGTGTGAGAGACATTCTTCGTATCGAGAGACCGTCATTACGAAAAATATATATTTTAACAGTTCGATAACAATTTGATTTGTTGAATTAATTAATGTAATTAAAAATATAGCGAGTGTAATTAAAACTGAAGCGAAAATAAAAACATACGTTCGTTTCAAAGTTTGTCTTAATTTATGTAAATATGTACATGTTGTAAATAGCTGCGGAGCGAATTCTAAAAAACGAATAAAAAATGAAATAAAAGTCCTGAAAAGTAAAAAATTAGATTGAATTACACTTTATTATATTATATTAGATGTAGTAAAAAGAAATCCATTATTTTTCCATTCAATTTCATGCAAAAATAATGGATTTCTTCTTACTACATCTAATATGTAAAAAATTAAAATTACATTATAAAAAATTTATAAAATTTATAAAATTTATAAAAATTTATAAAAAATAATATACAATTCATAAAACTATTAATTATCTTTGATTTAGTTATATTTTTTATTTTTCTATTTTCACTATTATTAACGATTTATCCTTAATTTTACACATTTTTCTTAATTTTTTTCTTGTCTTCGCTATTGATTCTAATTTTATTTTCCTTTAATTTTAATCAATATTATTTTTGTTTTCTGGTTTTTTGTCTCTCTAACACTATCTTGTTTTAAATATGTCCGAATGAATAATCAAACTCAGCTCAATCCAAATATGCTAAATCCGTTGACAAAATTTGGTTAACACATCATAATTTTGGGAAAAATGGTGTCAAAGAGACAAGAAACGATCTTGAAGATTCTTATGATGTTGCAGCAAAATTTTTTTCTAAATTTCATTAATGTTATACGAAAATATCAACTTCTAGCTTTAAAATGCATTTTGGTTTGCGTTTGAATATGTTTTTTATTTTCGAAATATTAATTTAAGAATAATTTTGTCCCTCCCCCATGCAATACATGTGTCTCGAAAAGTATATCAAAACAAACTAAATTGCATTTTAAAGCTAAAATTCATATTTTCATATGGCATTAATAACATTTAGAAAAACACCGGTTCAACAACATCATGAAAATCTTCAAAATTTGTTTTTATCACTTTGACACCATTTTTTCAAAATTGTAATGTGATAGACAATTTTGACAACAGATTCGTATTCAGTAGATAAAAATACGATGAAGTGATTATTTTCACTCATGTTACAAAATGGTGTTTCACAGTGTAATCAACCTTTTTTTTAAATATTAGTAAAGTTTAGTATAAAACACAAAAAATAGTACACGTATAGAACACGAGCAGTTATATTCTAAAAAGATACACACAATTTGAGAAGGATTGACAAATATATCTAATGTAAGATCAGATAGACAGCATGATATTGGATACGTGAAGATTAATAAGATTAAGACCAGATACTTTCACGGAAACATTATTACGCCTGATCCTTGTTTCAAGAATAAGTAAAATTTTTTTTGTCACTCTCGGAGACTCGATTTGGCGAAAGAAGAAGAAAATAAGAGAATAAATGGAACAAAGCGTAAGGTAGTATGAATATAGGTCACCCATGAAAATAAGTAGAATTCATGATTTCCGACTGTGACATTAGCGCCTTTGCATTTTCACAGTGGCGCAAGGAATGCGACTTCGCGATATTAAAAAAGAATATACAAATGGATAAGCTTTCGAGCTCTTCTTGAGATATTACATTGCTCAAAGATATGAATAATTTCTGTAGCCGACGACAGTGCCGGGGTCTGTTGCTTACACTTCGCGGAGCAGGTATTTTCATCACTGAAATTTTATTACAATAATTCTCCGAAAAGTGCACGAGCGCTGTATCATCTCTCGTATTAATCGACCTATGTTCCCTATGAACTTGCAGTTCTTTTTGTAAGAGAGAACGTAATCGATATTCGGAATAAACTCGGTCATCTGAAATTCATTTAGAGTTGCATTCTCGTTATGTTGTTTTTCCATTTAATATAACAGCAAAACTTTTTTGATAGATCTCTTTGGTTGATCTCTTTTCAATTAAACAAAATTGAATTTAAATTTTGATTTATAATTTAATTTACTCCCTCAATTCTTTGGAGTGGAACTCTTCTAAGGAGCGAAACTTAAGCTAGTTTCAAAAAAGAGTACTGGTTCAATTTTCAATTTTTAAAAGTGAGATTTTACTCTTCAGAGTGACAATTCATTCTAAAAGTTTTAGTAATATTATAATAATATATAATAATATTTCCTTGCTGTATCATTGATCAATATTTATAGTAATTAGAGATGTGTACACCATTAAAATGTTTAGTAATAATTTCTAAAAAATATTTGTGATAAGAATTTTTTACGTGAAACTGTGAAAAATAAACTGTGTAACGAATATATATAAAATAGGAAAAGCCCTTTTATTTTTTTGAAACGAGTTTCCATCGATTACAAGTGTACCGAAAAAGTTATTTGAAACCATGTATACATACATAGCTGCTTAAAGCCCATTTATTTCCGCGCGATTCAATTTCGCCACCTCTTCGAATTCTTCTTCCCATGAATGACAACGGTTCCGCATTTCACAACGCTCATCGATTTTGCGGAGAAAAGATCGAGTTTATAAACTGTTCATGACCAATAACCTCGACTTGTACACGAACTTCTGCATTTTGAAGTGCATTTGAAGGCGCACCGAGATCTATTACCGATTGTCTCGTCTAAATAGCGTTTACACCGAAATCACGATAGTGATTTCCTTTGCAAAACGACCAAACGACTTTTGAATTGTCAAACTCTTTGACAAAGTAAACATAATAAAAACTAAAGTTCTCATCTCACGCTGATCTTTTCAATTTAATGGTTTATAATTATGTAAATTCATTTATGTCAAAGATGTTTAAAGTAGAACCTTTAAATGTATTCCTTCATTTTTTATTGGCATTTATTATTATTCTCCATTTTCTTTCCTTTCTTATTTATATTTCTTTCATTTATAAGTTGGTAAAATATAATTGATTTAATTAAGTACATTTTAATTATTTAAAGAAAATATAGGTACATTATGAAGATTCAAAAATATTTAATACTTTTCACGATAATTATAATCTTTTTTTAAACATGTGAAGAGAAAAATACAGTGTAATTATATGAAACATTTATTTATTGCATGAATAGTTCGCTTAATAATTAGAGCAGGAAGTAAAGCTACTGCATTATTTATCATCACTTTAGTCTTCTTTTTGATCCACGTTTCACTCGATTTCTTATTCGTCTCATCTTCAAAGAATCCAGAGCGACATTCAAATCTTTACATTCCAATAAGCCTTTCAATACTTTTTGAATAAATAATTGAACAATCAAAGAGAGAAATTTACGATCTATCAAACAGTTCTAAATATGTAAATTAACTTCTGAATATTGATTCTCTCATTTTAAAAGAAATGTAAAGAACTGATAAATAAATTACACTTAAAAAGAATAAATGCTATTTTAATGTATGAACAATTTTTTATTGATTTATTTTTAATATAATATTATTATTATATTTAATATAATATTATTATTAATATAATATTATTATAGATAAAAAAAGAATATATAATAAAAGAATAGATAAAAAAAGGATTTTTTTTATTGTAGTGAGAAAAGCGATTTATAAACTCTATATTTCCACAATTATTCTCCAATTATAAATCATATATCTATTTCAAATCAATATCTAACTTTTGTGTTTTTGAAGTCGCCATGCTTTTCTTAACAGGATAATTTATTTAAGGAAGAGACATATTAAGGAGACGTGCTAAATCTCGTAAGCATCTTTGGCGAAATGGCATGTGAACAGCGATAATGACAAAAAACGAGCGAAATGGCGCGATATCGAAGCTGAATCTGTAGTAACGAAGCACTATAACGGGTAGATCGATATGCAGAGTGAGCCCTTTCATTTATCCGATGTGTTTCGTCTGCATGCGACTCTAGCGAAAAGTTTCCAGTGAGCGTGCAGCTCAATAGGACGCGTAACGCGGTCGCATATTTTGCAGCAGCAAAATCGTTCCTCTGAGATCAAAACTGCGCGACGGCGTCGTTTTCCTAGAAGAATGAGAATATGGGTCGCAACGCACATAGGTCGAAAGAAGTGGCAATAAAATCCGCGAGAAAACGCGAAAGCGGTTACGTTTATTTTTCACCAAATGCTACTACGAAACAGCCTCTTGAATCCGCTTTTTGCGATGCAGATCCTTGTCAATTTTTCCAATCATTAAATTATGTTCGATTCTAAATAGAAGCGAAAACGCTTACTGGAATAGAGATTTCTTGATAAATCGGTCGAGATTCGCATCTCACTGCGGATTCATCATTATATAGGTCATGCTTTGTAATGTCGACGTGTTCATGGCACATCGCTTAAAGGAGTTTAAATCTGACATTGTCGACAGCATTGACCACTCAACAATTCCAGTGCTTCATGTAATATCGCTACGAGTGATTTCCTCGTATCCGCATTATTATTGGCATTACGTGCCAATGAAAATTATTGTTTCTGCTTTGTCACAAAGCAATCAGAGAAAGATCCGCCTAACGCGGTAATTTGTCACAAGCGATGTGTTTTCAGCTAAGCTTATGTTGATAGAAAAATCTATTTATAAAACGGTGTAAGAAATCTACTCTTGATTATTGATTAGAGAGAGGGGGAGAGAGAGAGAGAGAGAGAGAGAGAGAGAGAGAGAGAGAGAGAGAGAGAGAGAGAGAGAGAGTATAGTATACGTACGTACGTACGTACGTACGTACGTTAGTTAGTTAGTAGTAGTACGTACGTACGTACGGTACGGTACGGTAGTACGTAGGT
>NW_012130074.1:4132028-4137165 GCF_000143395.1 Atta cephalotes
GAGAGAGAGAGAGACTCTAAAATTAATCGTCCTTGTGCAGTCGATTTTAATGGTGAGAATCCTGTCGCGGGCGGATGAAATTGCGATGGGAAAGCGAAAACGAATGACTCTAAGTACATGGGTGAAAAGAGATGCTTCAAGTGTTATGCAGTGAAAAAAAATTGTCATGTGATGGAAATTCCCTTTTCTCGATAACGACGAGAATTCGTTGTTTCTCATACTTTCTGATGCAAAATGTGTATAGGACATTGTTGATTGATATTAACAATCGATTTAATTGCTTTCCGAATATAATTACATGCTAATTAACAAGATGTTTCAAGTTATTATCGCAAATTGAAATAAAATTCTTTTTAACTATTATTCATTCCTTTCGTATACTAGAACTTAAATATTAAATGCTAAAGAAATAAATTTTCTAAAATGAATATTATACTATATTTTTAATTAACTTTTATATAAAATAGGATTAAGATACCATAAAAATTTATACATAAAATAAACAATACTGTCCAAAATATCGCAAAAATATAATCGGAAAAAAAATTTTTAAATACTTTATTAAGAATTTTTTTCAAATTTTTTATATAAAATATAAAATAATATTTTTTTCATATCTCTCAAATATTTCAATTAAATATTTGAAGTACCAAAATTTTACAAAAAATTTTATAATTAGAAGATAGAAAAGTATTTATATAAATTAGTAATTAAGATAACATTATATGATTTACATATATAAGAATTAGTATAAGAAAATGGATATATGTGTCTATTTGTCATTTTACAAAATTATATAAACATATTTATATAAAAATTAATATTTGTCAATTTTTATTAGGATAACTCCGATATATACGCCGCACCTATCAACAACTTAATTTATTAACTATGTTTATTATTAACTATGTTTATTATTTATTATGTTTAAAGTAAAAATTATATCAGTAACTACATCAGTAAAAACTGTCTACTATTATGAAAAAAATATTGGAAATCCGAAATATTTATATTTCGTATTAAAAAATGAACTTTTTTAAATCCTTGTATTTTTGCTGTATATTTTTGCTGTATATTCCATAGGGGTGAGATATATGACTATCCATAGGGAGAAGGTATATGTACGGCTCATGAAAAATTTTTAAATAATGCATATAAATAAGTCGTAAAATGACACAATAACTTATAATAAAATGACACAATAACTTATAATGAAATGCGTTTATAAAGTTTTATTAAGAAATAAGAAAATGATAAATATGTATATGAAGTAATAAATAATAATTACAATCTTCCCACATGTATTACAAGTGTTATGACATGAGGTACACATTTCATGTAATGCGTTTATTGCATTTAGTGCACTGAATTTAATCTGCCCATTCTGTATACAATACTTTAGGCATAAATCCCGCCCGCTAAAAATGCCGTATATTCAATATACCAAACAGGTGGGATATATGGCAGACAAAGAATGAAAGAGCAAAGTACTTGTATTTTGTTATACAACATGCTTTACTATTTCTCTACACTCATGTATTACGAAATAATCACAAGTCTAATGCACATCCTACAGTAATCATTTTATGTAGATTATAATTTATGATGGCGCTACTCAACACTCACAGTGACCGATTCAGCTCACAATAATTTCATTGATATTAACAGTAAGGAACTGAAATCATAACACAATACTAATATAACATAAAGGCATGTAATAAAGTAATTGCGAGAAAATTATCTTCACTTCTTCTATTTTTTTTGACTTCTGCGGCGTAAATCTAGCACGGCATATTTGAGCTATCCTATGTAATGCTGAAAAATTTAGCTAGAGTTCTCCGTAACGTTAGTCTTAGAAATTTATTTATCAATTTTGATAAAGGAATGCTTGATTTTATTTGCATATAAAAGTCGTTCAAGAAAATAAATGATTAAAATTACAATGATGGGCCCGAGAAGACAAACTGGTGACACGTGGAAAGCAATTTCAGGTCAAGGTTCGTACAGTCAACTATATTGAGATACATGGACAACGAATCGAGAGATTGCAAAGGCGAAAGTTTTGCGCGATACGTTTACAACCATGCAACGGATGCTGCAGCAATGTTCTAGCATAGTCGATGCATCTGCAGGCTTTCTTTCTCTTACCAAGTATATACCGATAAAGTACGACTTTCGATTGCTGTCACAATTATTTAACGTGTACCAGAGTAATTTATTAATTTCCTATAAGATAATTCCGATATTTCTCATTTGTATTAAGATATAAGATATTAAGATATAAGCAGTATCGATTGAAATAAAAACAAGAGCAAAACAATTGTGTTTGAATGCATTATTCTTGAGCTATATTATTACCGATCTATAATTGAACTTTATTATCGAGAAACGTAATTATCAATAATGATTAACGTCATATTTACCTATAACATTTTTATTGAAAATCTTTTCAGTCCAAAAAAATGCTTACTATTCAAAGATAAAAGATTCAATTTGATCTGCTAATACCAACGTATATATGTAAAGTAAATATTCTATAAATTTTCCAGAGCTCATTAATTTGTTAGACTCTTCAGATCTGGACAAAAACTTATCAATATCTACTAAAGCGAAGAATAAAGGTCCGAGATCACAGATCTTTTCATAACACATAATGCATAAAACATATTGTAAGAAAATTGACTAATCAGAGAGTCTTTTGTTTCATGAAAAGGAAAGGTTGGTCGATTTTCTTATATTTTATGCATTATACATTGTGCTCCGGCTTTAATAATTAACATTATCGATATATTATTATATTAATCTCACATACTCAAAAAGTAGACTAACAAAAAACAATTTACAAATTTACATTTACATTTTCTCGCGGGACATTTATATTTTATTTCGTATCTTTGTTTCTTTTTTCTTTGTAGCAGGGAGAGATCGTGGGTTGCTTTTCCTCTGAGCATTTGTGTATCGCTTATTCCAGACATGAAATGTCGATTCTTTCCGAAACAATCGTCCACCTGCGTAACACCTGTCGTAGATTTTATCGACCTACTGGCGGACGATAACACGCGAAAATGGGAAATGCCAGAGAGATCGCTCATGCTGTTCGTTCCTCTCTCTTTATCTCTTCTCTCTCCCTACTTCTCTTCTGCATGAAAACGTCGCGCGATAACTCGTACGATGTTGTCATTCAAGAGGAAATGGAGTTCCAAGATTTATTCGTGATATCCCAGCGGGTCGATAAGCTTTATTATTTGTGCGCGCCGTAGCGAGATCAGCGGTGGAGTATGATAAACATTTTCGTCATCGTGCTCAAAGCAGATTACTTCCGTGATATTTCTCGGTCGGGCTGCACCCTCGAGATTCAATCGCGCGATCAAAGGCGTTCCACCTATCAAAGACACGCGGATCACGCATTGTCATAAAGCAGATTCGATGCGTTTATTTGGTTTTACTGGGACTTCAAAATAAAATGATGTGCATTATTCTCGAGTCGTTTTCAAATTGACTCGTTTTCAGCTGCAGTATTGGCCCATTGAATATAGGAATTGAATTGAAATAGTGCAATAAAGGTTTATACATGGTTTTAAAATTCGTTTTACTTGATTTATAAATCGCTAGAATTCAGGATAAAATTCTATTTACAGTTTTCTAGTGATGTGTAATATAAAAAAAACATTTAACGGCTCAGAATACACACGTATAAAATTGTATATCAAAACACTCAGCATATAAAATTACTATCGGAATTTTATCCTGAAATCCGATGCGAATTATAGAGCATTTGTAACGGAGTTTATTTTCAGAAGCAAAAAAGAATTTGTAAAAATATAAAGTGTTGTTGAAAACATTGCAGCTATTTTATAGTTCCAAAAGAGAAATTTAAAACTATGTATCATGTCAAAATAATCTATATTCCAAAAGTAAATACATGTAAAAATTTTACTTTTTTGATCCACGTCTGTTCAATAAAATGAGCTCGCTTATGTGTAATTCCATATAATTATGAAGTAAAATGATTTATGCTGAAATCCTACATTACATTAAATATAATAAAATTAAATACTATACTTTATAGCTGACCGGTAATGAACGGGAATTAAAAAGAGCCAAATGTTACGTGTTGATTATATTACGCTCGGCGTAGCATTTCACGTACGTCACTCTTTATTAATCTTTTTACGTTCTCTTTGCATTTTATTCGCGCAATATAGTGTATAACGTTAACGCCAAAACGAAAGCAAACTCGGGAGGGCAGAGAAAGCTCGTTTAAACGAGCTACAAATCTTACGCTTTTATGAACTTCAGACTTATTTTAGCGATGGAAAATGTCAGAAAAATCGAATCCTTTATCACGTTAACCCCTTTGCACTGAACAACAAGAAAAACAAGAAAATTTTCGAGATAGATTTTTGTTGTACTACTTATGTAAAATCTGTCATTCGCATATGCGTTAAGGTATGTATTTTATATTGACGGATAAATGCAAACCATACATTTCGATAATATTTACATTAAGCGCAGCTTCTATCGAAATTATCAGAGCATATTTTAATATTTGTTGTTATCTTTCTAAATCTCGTGGAGTGAAATCAAAGAGACTGAAAATTTAGCCTCTCTTGAAAAAAGAGTGAAAATACAGCCATTTCTGTTTAAGAGCAGACACTCTTTTTAGAATGATAATTACTCTTTTGAAACGAGATTCATTTCAAAGGAGTAAAATTTCAATTATTTTTTGGAGTGTAATACCAGAGTAGATGAAACCTCACTCCAAAAAAGGATTGAGATTTCACTTCTTCCCTGAGTAAATCTCATTCCAAAAGAGTAAGTCTCACTTTAAAAGGAGTGAAAATCTGTCATTCTTAAACAAGAGTGACCATATTTTCATTCTCTTTTCAAGACAGGCTGAATTTTCAGTCTCTCTCTTCGAGTGAGATTTCACTCTACGAGATTTGGAGAGTCATCTGCTGCTTTATATTTAACGAAAAGCACAAATTTACATATACAAAAAAAACCCTTTTTTCACTCGTGTATAAATCTCTCTATGAAATTAAACGAAAATCAAATAGTGAGCGTAAATTAAAGTGAGCGAATACACACACACACACACACACACACACACACACACATAATAAAATAATAAAAC
>NW_012130074.1:4137185-4140965 GCF_000143395.1 Atta cephalotes
ACACACACACACACACACACACACACACACATAATAAATAAATAAATAATATATATATATATATATATATATATATATATATATATATATATATATATATAATAAAGTTGTAACTAGGACGTGAACAAATCTCGCGATTGCTCACTGAGGACGTCTTAAAATATGCTTTTGTCGCTCGGTGAGAATCCTCGAAATAATACTATCACAGCCATAACGAGGATCCTTAAATAATATGTAAATGTTGATAAATTTTCAAGTTGTCGTTCTCAATTTGGACCGTACAAAACAAAAGGGTTTGCGTACCCGATGGCTATTCTGAGCGTTTCTGTAAGCCAGTCATGCAATTAAAATCCGTTCATCCGGCAAAAATGTCGAGAAGGGTTAATGAGCGCGCGCGTATCTCGAGCGAGTGTTCCCGTGCGACGACGAGCGTTAACTTTAACCGCACGCGATTACCCCCCGGTGTTTATTCCGCAAGGCACGCGCAAGAAGAGGTCGTCCTTCTCTCTGAACGAGCGAGAGAAAAGAGCTTTCCGCGTAGCATTGGGCCGAACCGAACTGTTCGAGCGCGAACGGAAGTGGTTATCGATGCGCACCGGAAGCTCGCCGTTGCGTCCGTGTTGTTGTCATAAAAGAGAGCCCTCGGGGGCTTGGCGAGGATCGAGCGGTGACCAGTGGCGAGAGAAAAAGATGAGGACGCGGACGAGGAAGAGCGGGAAAAACAGATCGGGCGTGAGGAAAGAAGGGGGTTGAGGAAAGTTGCCACGAGAGTGCCGGGGGAGTTAAAAGGGTGGCCGTCACGGAGGATGGCCGAGGGCAACGGAGGGCGGAAGATAAAAGGATAGGAAGAAGAGGCGACCGACGGACCAGTCCCGACGAGGGTGGGATGCATACGGTAGATCGCGAGAGGGGTTAGCAGTGTGGCACCGACGCCGACGTCGAGGTTGGGGTGGATGTACCGCAGGAGAGGGGCGCCATTATATTTGCGCAGGGCCGTCCAATAGGGCGCAGTATCGTTCCGACCGTCGTCGCGTGAACACGTCGTAGTTGTGTCTGGACTTGTGAAACGCGCGTAAAATCACCGTCGTCGCCGTCGCCGTCGCCACCTCCCCCTCCCCGAACGTCCACGTCCGGTGTCCCAACGAGGGTGAGATCCACGCGAGACGTGTACTCGTCCTCTTCTATCATCCCTCCGTATCCCGCCACTTCTCTCTATCTTAATTCTTTCCCGGCCCGTATCACTCTATCCATATCTCTTCACGTTCCGTACATTCCTCATCCCTCCCCCTCTCCCAATTGTCGCGCGTCGTCGCAACTTTTACTCGCCCGCAGTATAACAACATTGGGGAGCGCGAGAGTCCGCCTACGCACGAGGGTAGCAAGTGGAAAGTGTTGCGCTGCGACAAAAGTGAGTAGATAAAGTGGCTGCGCTCTTAATGTGAAAGGAGAAGGGACCGGAGAGGAGAAAAGTATGACGGGAGAGAATCGAAAAACTTTTCCATCCTTTTCCCACTCTCCGTTCCGTTTGCGCATCAGTGGGACGGTCCTGGATCTTTTATCTTCTTTTTTATGTGAGTTCTGAGTGTTTTCACTTTCACGCAACGCGATACCAAACTTCTGTTCGTCAACGAGGGTAAAATCTTCAATTAATTGAGAATTGCTCCGATTAATCGCATTCCTATCTACGTGAAGGCACGCGAAAGATTTGGTAATATCAGGAGACGGAGATTTAAACGTGACATAGTGCACGTCAGCAATCTTCATGAAAATTAAATACAAAGATTGAGAAAAAGGGGAGATAGAGAGAAGTAAAGAAAAATTGAGAAAATAAAATTTTGAGTTTTGTTGATACTGTATTCAGTATTGGTATGAAAAAAATAATTACATCCACTCAAGGAATACACAAAAGTAAAAAAAATGGCTTTACTTTGATTCTTACGTTAATAAAAAGTCAAATTTTGTAACTAAAAATCATCATTTTTCACTTTTTGATTTAGTTTTATTCTTTGAGCATAAAAATCGATACATTTCTCGACAACTGCAGAGCGTCGAATTGATCAAAATCGCACGATCCTATTTCACGTTTTTAAATCATTTCCCGATTTAAAATTTAAATCGACTAACTTTTTCTTTTTTATTATTTGTCACACACTTCACTTGAATGTCACAGAAATATCTTCGATTTTATAATTATGCAATTTGTTCTCTAACGGTAATTTTGGAGAAATTCGTATACACACAATCTTTTAATTACCGACACTCAATGTCTGGGGATGACTAAAACTCGCGTTAAGTTCTTCAAAACGTAATACAAATGAAATTAACTGAGAAATTAAGATATTATCTCTTTACATTTTGCAAACTTAATTTGTCTTTAATTCCTACGTTACTTTATATAATTAAGCCTCTCATCATATTTTTGATATCGATTTCATGTTCCCCAAGGAATCCATCGCATTTGAAGAGATATTTCATCTCACATATATTAACCGATAATTAACGAGTAATGAACTTAAAATTGCTTTTAAATAAATCACAAACATTAGTTTTACAAAACGATGGAAAGTAGAAGAATATTTCTAATTTTTGATTTATGGATTATTTATTATATATGTATATCAAAAAAGATAAAAAAGAGTTTTTTAAAATTTCCTATGTTACTTCTTTATTCTTTAGTGTTCTTTTTGAATCCATAGTTTTTCCAATAATTAAACATCTTATTTCTTTTAGAACGAATTGTTCCTTTTTCTTAGAATCACATCAGTAAAATATCATAGTGTGTAAACGTGCACCAGAAATGTGTTTCATTTAAAATAATTGATAATTTAATTAGAAACAAATTTACTAGATGCTCTATTTACTTTATTGTTGCAATTGTCTAAAAATCTTCGTCTCACATTAATTATGCATTTGAGAATCGTCGACATAAATTAAATTTCTCGAACGCTAAAATGCATTCAAGTTCGTCTAGTGCAACATTCAAGACGAGAGAAAATTTTTCAAAAATACGTGTAGCTCCTTGATCTTTAAGATCTTTTTCAGCGTAACCGTAATACAAGTTGACATTTTCGCGTTGCGTGACAGTTGTTGAATTAGGAGACGGTATTTTTAGTGGACCTTTCGAGAAAATGGATGACATGAGATAGGTAACGAATATGTGTTTCCACTTCTATTGTAGCACGAATTCGGAAGATTTTTGTCCAGTATAATACATTTTTAAGTACTTCGGACCTATTCGAAATTAAAGTTTAAAATAGATCTCCATACGCATGAGTCATTAGAATTGTTTTGAAAATTTTAAGTAGCTGCATAGTCATATAGATATAATAACGTAAATTTTTAATGTTTTTGTAGAGCTATTTGTATTAATAATTTAAATGTTATACAAAGTTTTATAATGTTTATAATACTTAAATAATTAAGCATTTGTTCTATCTATGATCATATTATGCGATTTGTTGCAATTTTTCCTACAATTAATTTATCTATACAATGATATAGACGTATTTATAATAATATATTAATAAAAAGTAATATAATTACTTCTACACTATCAATTATCTAGAAAATTATATTCAAATAATATTTAAATAATAATTTAAACAATTAAGTATTGTATTTTCTTACATAATTTATTGTCCTGCTCTTAATTTTCAAATATATCAATTTTCAAATATATAAACATAAAATATATGTGTGTGTGTGTGTGTGTGTGTGTGTGTGTGTGTGTGTGTGTGTGTGTGTGTGTGTGTGTGTGTGTGTGTGTGTGTGTGTGTGTGT
>NW_012130074.1:4149166-4155014 GCF_000143395.1 Atta cephalotes
GTGTGTGTGTGTGTGTGTGTGTGTGTGTGTGTGTGTGTGTGTGTGTGTGTGTGTGTGTGTGTGTGTGTGTGTAATATATGTATATATTATATATATTTTATTATATATATTTTATTATATATATTTTGTATTATTTTATTCTCACAATAATAAATTAATTTCGTAACAAAGATGAAACGAAGAAATGAGATGATTAAAATACAGAAGCATTAATAAAAAGATACTAAATAATCGATAAAAAATCAAAGTATTTTTTTTCTTCACTTATATTTTCACTTTATATTTTCTTATGAAAAAATAAAGCAATCTTGTTTAATCAAAATTTATATTTTCTCTTTCTCACTTTTCGCTCTGGCACAGATTTCTAATTCATTTTAGTTTAATTAAAGTCATGAAAAAATAAAGACGCTTTTGTAACGAATTTGTTTCATTTCCGTTTGTTCATTTTTTCATGTATCTGCGCGCACGGATATTCATGATATTCTCATAAAATGTCACAGAATCTGCCAACGCTGTGCCTTTGTATTCTAATGGAATTATGGTCATTTCTTTGTGTTATCGATATAATAAAATCACACATATCAGATTTACGGATTTTCTGTAATAATATCTTTGTACATTTTAAAATTTAGAAAAAACACATTTTAATTTAGAGAAAAATAATTACTACTCGTGTTTGTAATTAATGTAAATACGGATTAATAAATCGGTTACTCTCTTATTTCATTATTTACCTACGTAAAAAATAATTATAAGATATAAAAATATACTAATAAAAATATAATTATTCAAATAAGCGAAATTTTTGGACAATAAGGGATATCTTGTATATTGCAAGCCAACAAAATCAAAGCTCGTATAGTTAATTATCATTAAAGGTATATAAGTCCATAACAAGAATGCCAGCATCAATTTATGGATGCTTATTTAGGTCAACTTAATGCCACCTTTCCGACTAATAACGGTCAGTAATATTAATAACGTGTTATGCTTTTGCGTGTGCAGGCAAATTGTAGCGTTACCGCATGTTGTTATTACATAAAAGCTCTAAGTTACTGTGTGAACTTCTAGTTTAGTTAATTAAAAATGAAGCCTTTCTTTCGAGTGCACGGCCGCGTTTATCTCGCGGTACACGCATGCGATCTAGTTAGTAATTCTGATCCAGTGAGGGTAAAAGATATGAAGCAATATCACGCGGAGTCTTGCCTTTATTCATGTCGCCGATAAAACCACCGCTCTTTTTTAATTCCACGCAGAAAAGAAATATATTTTTTGAGTTCAGAGAATTTCAGCTCACACAATTTTCATGTGTAAAAAAAATTGAAGTCCCCATAAGAATTAAGGATGTTTTGGCTGTATAATATTAGCTGAAAGTATCAGCCAAAAAATTATCAGTTAAAATTAATAAAAAGATGACACAAATTTTTGTTATAAATACATCTTTAAGCCAATTAAAACCCAAAAAACGAAATAATAAATAATTTGGTTTATAATGACTTTACAATGAAATATTCATATTTTGCTGCAGTTGTTGTTAAATGGATTTAAATAAACTTTTGCACAATTAAACATTTATTAGACATTTCATTAGCATATATAAAAAATTTAATTTTTGATTTTAATTCGTAAAACTACAACTATTAAATTTGTAGATAAGCACGATAAAATGCAATTATAATTATTAACATAAGAATCAAAGCAAACAGAAAAATTAAATAATTTTTAAAATACCAATAAAAGAATTGTACTCAAATTTTACACAGATATTTAAGTGTAATAATAGAACAATTTATGAAATTTTTATATTTTTAATAATGTTTAGAGATGTAACATATATTACATTTTTAAAAAAGAATGTGAATAGATTATTTTACATTACAGGTCATTATATAAATAAATTGATATTTCAAAATATTGAGAAAATGAATATGATAATTTTTTTATATCGAACCGTTTTCATAATACAATTACCTAAAAATTATAGAGTAGTTTTAATTGCGTTTATAAATCCGAAAAAACAATTTGGCGCGCAGTTTGAAAAGACTACAATATGATATATAGTACATATATAGTGTATATTAGTAATTCAAGATTGAATTATTTAAAGCAATGAAGATCCAGCTTCAACCGTAATATTTAAAATTTTTAGTATTGATTATGTTTCTCACATATGCGGTCTAAAATAAAGATTCTTAATATTGTCTAAAAATTAAATGTTACCAAGAATAATTCATCAAATTCAATAAAATTTATTTCTGAATTTTTTGATCATATATTGTGAAAATAAGCCTTAATGATATAAAAAATGCGCTCACACACTTGTATAATAATTATTATACAATATGTATTCCATATACAATTCGAAAAATTAGAATAGAAAACTTATCATATTTGTTTCCAATATTACATTTCTTGTAGAATAAAATTATATATAATAAAATTTCTATTAATATTTCTACTAATAACATTGATTTGAAACTTGAAAACAAGAACTTATTTATACCACTGAAACTTCCTACTTCGTGAAAAATTGCAAAAGAAGATATGTTATAAATTTTACAGCGGGAATAAATTTTCTGTGTTATAATACTATTGAAATTTTTATTCAGGAAATATTGATATTATAAGTACATATATTGTTTAAAAAAGAGATTTTAAAACACACTCGATTCATAACGCTTTAATAAACAACATACAATATACATTTACACATACAAATCATGTACCTTAAATAAGAGAAAAATAAAGATAATCGATCTTTTTATATAAAAGGTAATACATTTTTTTAATTTATTAAATCTTAATACAAATTTCTTTGAATAATACTAAGTAAACATTTATTTATAGTAACAAATAAGTATTTATTTAATAAAAAAAGATAATTAAATTAAATTAATAGTTTTGTATAACAAATAAATATACCTATATTTATTATTTAGTAAATACATATTTATTTATTATATTATTATACATATTTACTTATAATTAGAATTATTCATAAAGATGTGCAATTTTGTGATATATCGCAAACATTGCAATTTTCTTTTCTTGAATCACAATGCGATATGTAATTGACTTTTTAATCGTGAAATCGCATGCAATTTAAAATCGCACCAGCGATTAATATCCTGTATTTATTCTTTAATTCTTTTAAGCCATACGAACAATGCGACTGACGCGCAATAAAAAACCGATGTAATTTTTATTTCGTAAAAGAATTTTTTTTAAATGTATTTCGAATTGCAGTAGGAATTTTTCAACGCTATTATGCTTAAAAACAAATGCTTTCGTATTTGCTACGTTCCAATAATTAATATTTTTTACAAAACTATTCAGCTATCACTGCGCTGAATTTACCAAACATTTTTAATACGACAAAAATACGCAGTTTAATAAATGTAACATACACATAAAAATCACGATGCAATATATCGTGTTCACCACAATTTTTAAGAAAGATCGTAATCGCGATATATAATTTTGAAAATCGCCATATCTCTAATTATTCAAATAAAAATTTAATTTTTTTTCAGTGTATGATAACATATTATGAATTTAGTAGCGATAGATTTTAAAGTTAATCGTTGAAAATCTATTTACAATATCAGATGATGTCATGATCGTTAGCGTTTAATATTAAAATCAGTCGTTTTAAAATGTTAATAACATATTAAAATTATTGTAAAAAATCATTGAAATGCAGTTAACGTGTTGTTGAAATGCAATTAAAATGTCTGTTTATTCAATTACTAATTAAAAAGCAAACGCGCTTTGCGAATACATCAATTGTGACGTCAGTTCAGATTAAAAAAAGTTTCGTAGATACATATTTTTCATCGTAAGCTGCATCTTCGAGAAGGTGATAAGAATTTGTGTCGACACGCGAATACGTCATTGTAACGATATATCCAAAATTGAATATATCAATCTTTTATTAGAATTCTTTGTACGCTCCATGCTCTAAACGCATTTATGGAAATTGATATTGCAAAATGTACTTCAGGATGCGCTTACTCACGAGCTTCTATAACGATGACAAAGTTACTACGCGGAATGCATAATTTTTTTATTAAAATTTCTTTACAAACTCATCGTAAACTTTGCGAGATCAAAATGCTTTCGAGATAGAGTTCTCTCAATCGACCGCGCGAATTTAAATTTAAATCCAAGTCGTTTATCTATTTGTCACGAAAGTAAAATGTCACTGTCTATCTACTACTGAGTCAAAATTCCGGATGCGTTTTACAAGAGTCACGTATTTTATTTTTAAAAAATTTTAACCATACAATTCGTTGCTATAATTGAATTGGCCCTGTTTGAAATTAAACTCGTTTGTTTTTATTGAAATTCTTACGGAAACTCAATGTACGGCTTATAACGTGATAAAATACTAAAGAGAGGGAGCTGTGGGGTTTTCGTGTTTTGCATTTCAATGTTTCTCGTTTCTTTTCCGTTTATCCGATAGCTATCGGATAGCTAATCTTGCGAATTTCCAATCTTGGCTGCGTCATCATATTTTTCTCTATGAATGATGTCGATTACAATATAGATCGTCGGTTACAAGTTGTCTTAAATTGTTACTCCACTTAGATTCTCTTTCGCTTAAAGTACTATTCAGAGTTGGCTATTCATTTGTCTTTACTCTTCTCGTCAAGCAAATACCTGTAATTTATTTGTGCAGCGACAAATTAAATTAACCATTTACGCGTTATTTACTATTATAGACCAAAGGAGAGAAAACAATTTTCTGAATTAACATATAATGTAATGTATATTTCAAATACATAAAAATAATATAATTTTTTATTTTATTGTCAGTTTAAAATTTAATGTCATCATATTCTTATATCTCTTTTGTTGTTTAATGAAAAATATTGCTATAATCATATGTACTGGATAATTTTGTATAATTAAATATTTACAAAATTTTTATACAATAAAAAATGCTGATTATTATAAAATTGAATATTATTATAAAATTTATTAAAAAAGTTTGTATTACGAAAAAAATGTGCACTGAGAAAAATATCTAGTTGAATTAATTAGAATTTTGAAAATGGACGAAAATGGAATAATCTTCTAGTTATAAATTTATAGAATTTTAATTGAGTTAACCAGAATTCTGATATAATAAGAATTTTCTGGTTCGTCCTTTTTCATTCAGACATTTTTGTCAGTCTTTTCAATTAATTCACATTTTAAAAATTTTATTGAATGATTAAAAATAATCGTTTTGTATTTTTTATGAGCACGAACAATTGTTTTTCATATTTTAGCAACAGGAAGAAATTGAATAATGTCAGTATGACGTGTCATATAGATGTATTTCAATATAGAGTTCAATGAATTCGTTATCTTACATGCGCGGATTAATCGAGTCGATCGGTTAATTCAGTGGAAAACTCCGTTTTCATTTTGGCTTGAGCATCCAAGTAAAACATAATTTATTTTCCCAGAGCGCACCGTTGCTCGTCTCCCGACGTTCCTGTGGGAATGTCGTAAAGAGGAACGATATATCGAACATAAGCAAACACGTTCGAGAGACATCCGAAGGAGCCGGTACACCCACGTGGAACGCGGAAGGTAATCTTGTAATTGCTATGCAGTAAGGGAAGGTAAATTGGTAATTGCTGTACATCAAGAGAGACTAAATTGCTAATTGCTACGCGAATCGAAATATAAGACATCAAGTTTACGTAGTTGTCAACATAGATTTAAATGATCGTTTGCAATTGACGTAAATTATCAAATTAATTCTTTTTTACGAGCAATAATCTTCAATTAAAACACATGCACAGCTTTTAAATATACATATTTACACATGTACAACTTTTACATATACAATACA
>NW_012130074.1:4158844-4162665 GCF_000143395.1 Atta cephalotes
ATATATATATATATATAATACATATATGTATATATACGTACACTTACACATATACAGAGGGAAAAAATTTTCTATAAACTCTAATCCTACCCCATAAATTCTATTTGCAAATTCTATTTGCAAATATAGGAATCGTAAATTATTTGCAGGTGTAATAAATATTTTTTTTTTTGGTACTTGTTACAAAAATTATTTGCAACAAATGCAAAATATTTATCAAATATATAAATTTATTTGCTATAATTAATATCAAACAAATTGGATAATTAAATTTTGTAATTCTTTTTCATTCTCATAGTAAATCTTTTTTCTTCTTGAATATATATATCAAAAATAACAGATATATCAAAAATAACATCTATTAATGATTGTTACTTATAAATCTAATAAATCATATTCAATTGCTTAGCGAGCAGGCTGGTAGCTTTGTCCGACTTAAACGCGCCCAATTTTTACTCATCCTTTATAGAAAAAAGCACAAACTTAATTAATCAGATTCTAAATTAATTTTACATTTAAAAAATACTTTTTTGTTTTTTCAAAATTTTTATTTGAGCAAAGGTTCGTACTTTTTTAGATTTTCAAACAGCAATGCTCTTGAATTTAATGGGATGCGACGACAAATTCCTCGCCGAATTTTCAATTTACATTGTTGTTATAACATGAAGGTTTTTAGTTTTCTTATTTGTTGTTGATAAAGCTCAGGGCATCGTGTACTGTTAAATGTCCGTGGTTCTTAAGGTGCGAGCGTGTTTTATTTATGATCGAAGGTAGCGTGTAACGTCGCGTAGACGGAACTTTCGAAGAAAATTGAGGAAAGTTGCTCAACGATCGACCCGCCAAATCGCCCCGGGAAAAACTTTCAAAGCCGTTGACGTGCGGCACGCCAACGAATTTTTTATTTCTTTTTCTTTTTTAATAAATATATTCCATTTTTATCACTCATAGAATTTGTGAATATGAAGCGCTCGATTTATTTTACTTTTTATGTGTATGTTTACTTGAAACAATTTGCAGTTTCCTTTGATGAGTTTTAGCGATACATAGTGGATACGCGTAAAATAAGTGATGCGGAAAAAAATCAATTCATTTCAGAGTTTTTGTGATTTAATTTTATTATATATTTAGTAGCATAGTATCTTTTTTAACCATGGAATACTACTGTGAATAAATTTTCATACTTTAAGCGAGGTGTTTGTTATTATTAAAATTTTAATAGCTTAAAATAATATTTAATTAGATTGCTTAACATTAAAGTTCATTTTTTAAATTAAAATAATGTTAGATTAATTATTCTAACACCTTGCAATCTACAAAGTAGGCATTAGAAAGTATTAAAAAAGTCTTAATTATATGTAGATCAATTTTCACCCAGAGTATAATAATAATGTAAGAAAAATATGAATAATATTCAGTTAATTCTCTGTTCTAAAAATAAATATTATCTTACCCTGGTTGAAATTTGTATAGTTTAACTGAGAATATTCAGTTAGTTATCTAATACTGATTTCTCTTTATAATATAAAAATACTGCGTAGCAACTGAGCTGAATATTAATTAAAATAGTTTTACTACGCAATATGTAGATCAATTTTTTACAAGAGATTATCAATATTAAAAATATAATTGTCTATTTTTTGATGAGTTAAGTTATGTAATGTTCACATGTAATATAATAATGTAATTACGTCTTGCTCTATAAAGTGTGCATATTTTTATGTATACTTTGTAAAGTTATATAGTTAAAGATGTGTGAAATTCATGAACGTGTACAAAAATATGAGCGAAGAAAAAATTTATTTATTGACTCAATGAATTTATTGTCTAATTGAAATATGTTGCCTGTGTCTTATTCCCTGTTACTATTGCTTTTCATTGTGTTTATAAATAATTATACTCTTTGAATTCGAGAGAATAGTGCGATAAAAATAACAGAAATAACCTATTAAAGGCCGTAAGTCTTGTATTATTTCTATTGTTATTCCCTCGCATTGTGGAAGAGACATTATTCATATATATAGTTTACATAGGTTTTTTAATCTATTTTTTGCTCTCTTAAAGCTTAGTAACTGAATTCAGATTTTGTATTTCTTTACACCGCACTGTACAGTAACTATGAGAAAGCGTTACATCAGGCCTGTCCAATTTGAGCTCCGGAGCAAAAACGCAAAGCCATCGATGTAAAAGTGTAAGATTTTAGGAAAAAAATATTGATAATATAAAATATTGAAAAGTGTCACTTAAATGCATATCAACACCTGACAATTTCCGAAATCGGTGTACCATCCACACTAAATTTTTTTTGCGGATAAGCCTACGTTATATCTTAATAATAATGGTATCCTGAATAGTTTTGGAATTCAGTTAATAGACAAAAATCGATACAAAACAAACCGATATAATAACCTATAAAAACTGTAAATTTCTACCTGGATCTGTATTGTTAAATTTGTTCTACAAAAATTATTTAATTTAAATTAAATGAAATCTTATTATTTAAATAATCATAGCACACAATAATATAAAATATACACAATAATATAAAATATTAAAACAATAATATAAAATATACACAATAATATAAAATATTAAAATTTATCTAAATATTATTGGTGTGTAAATTGTAGTATGGTATATTATAATAATTACATCGATATTACTGCAAGATGACTTAATTAATCAGAGTAGGAATATCACAATCAAATATGCGTAAAATTTTAATTTCTTTGAAATGCAGATGTTATTTTATTATTAAATATCGAAAACATATTAAATTATTTCAAGGAATTGTCACATAATTACCGCGTGGTAGACAAGCTTTGTTAATCGTAAAAAGGAAAAGATATCCTCGATAATTGATGAAAAACGCAATTTATTGGGTGCAACCAATGGCAAGTTTTGTTATGCCGGCTAGTGTCGGCCGTCAGAAAAGCAAATCAATAGTCGTGATTTCATTGCCATGCAACAAGTAGTTGCAAATTTTCGTCCATGGCGCAACGGGTGCAATAAACACTTATACGACTTGCGCATGCTTTGTTTGGGGAAAATATTAGTTTGCGCAACGCCGCGCTTTGATCTCATAACGACGAAATTGTTTGTTTCATTAATACTGTCGTTTTGGTATCATCGACGGATCCGTTACCAATGCGCGCTTAGTTTCATCTGCTACTTGTATCCCACGCATCTACTTATCCATGAGGGAACGAATATTAGGAGAACGCGAGAACGAATGTGTTATTAAATTATTAATGAGTGCCTTAATTAACGTTTACGAGTGCTCCCACTACAGACAAATCCACAGACAGGTTCGAAAAAGCTCCTCTCACACGAGAACACGCGCGATGATCTCGATTATTTTATTTCTCGAGCAAGCTTGCTAACAAAGCGCGATAATACTGATCCTAAAAGAAGAAGAACATAACAAAAGGTTGCAGTTTATATGGCCAAATGTCACAAACACGCGTACTTAATATTTCGATATACTTTTTTCTTCCTTCCCCCCCCCCCTTATATATTTCCCTTCGTTTTTTTCTGACATATCCGTTAATTACGCCATTGTTACGAGTACAATTTCTGATGTTTATATCTTGAAACGACATTGTGTGAATATCATTGATACATTTTTAGTCTCCAATTTCGCGATAAAAGCTTACTAGTAGAAGCATTGAAACAAGATTTCTGTCTCTCGAAAAGCCTAAAAAAATCTCTTTGATACTCCTTTTTAATGTATTTTTGTGAAAACAAATTTATGAAGAAATAAAAATATATAAATATAAAAAATATATATATATGTGTGTGTGTGTGTGTGTGTGTGTGTGTGT
>NW_012130074.1:4167134-4170919 GCF_000143395.1 Atta cephalotes
TACACACACACACACACACACACACACACACACACACACACACACACACACACACACATAGTATATATTTTATATACATATGTGTGTATTTTAATTCAGCAATTATTTTTCGTATTATGCAATATATAATTGTAAACAGATTGCTATTGTAAAATCTGACCTGAATTACAAAACGTCTAAAATAGACTTAATTAATGATACAAGCTATTGTTCCCTTGTTAGCAATTGTGATTTCAGGTGACAAATGACACAAATGATTTAACTGATTACAAAGATTGAATTGTTCTTGTATGTAATAGATTATTATTTCATCTTTAGCATCATGGTGCTAATTATTTCACTTAAAAGGCTCTGTGTAGTAAATTCAAGAAAAATTCTCATTAGATTCACTTATTCTTACATTTATATAATATTATACATATTTTATATTGTTTCGTGAAATTGTTCTCTTCATGAAGAAACGCGCGAGATTCACTTTTATTAGGAATAAAATTTTCATTGCTACAAATTTAGAGTGCAATTGCTCTTTTTAAATATTGCATAACATTCAAATTTATTTTACTTAAGAGAGCATTACAATGAGTTAAAAAATAAGCTAATTAAAATTTTTAGTTAAGAAAAAAATTGTGAAAATAATTTGAAATGTGGATTTTCACGTTTCAGTATAGAATAATCATTAGGTGTTGAAAATAAACAATAAATTATATTTTTCATTTTTTGTTTCAATCATCGTTTTTCGAATTAAGATTGGATATTTGAGATTTATCAATTTCGTTTGAGCCATTGTTTAGCATCAACAGAAATGTATTAATCATCAAAAGAAAAGTACTGTCTCATTAAGTACTTGTGTAGTATAGGCAAAAAATGATACAGGCAGAAAATACAGAAGCATATCATAGATTTCGTAATAACTATAAATCGAAAAAAGTTTCATGCAAAAGTACACAAGCGAAGTAAAAAAAATCAAATTTTAATTTAATGAAATTTGGTATGATTTTAATGAAATTCTTTATACAAATAGATTACGTAGATAGATGAATTAATAATATTAATAATATTAATTATCATTGAAAATCAGAGAGGTGAAATCATTTTTAAAGATAAAGCGTCTTTTAGCTTTTTTCGTTATATTTCAAAAATTTTTCAAGGAACAATTGTAATGTATAAAAAACTGTTTTATAGAAAAGTTATATAATGAAATTACATCCATTTACTCACGTTATATTAAAAAAAATAATTTTTTTATTTTTAAACACTTTTCTTTTGATAGTTAATGCGTTTATGACATGCTCATAAACTCGTACAATTACTCAAATTGATGAATTTTAAATCTCAGATCTTTAATCAGAAAAACAATCATTAAAACAGAGGAGGAAATATATAACGATTTATTTTGAATTCTCTCTCCTGTATTAAAATTTATAATTATTAACAATTTAATACATTTTACACAAATAATTGAAAATTATTAAAAATAGTTTATTAAAAATAAATTTGAAATAGTAATAAAATAAAATCCAGGTTAGATGACGATTTTAATTTAATCTTAAACAATAATCTAAAATTCAAAAAAATTATTTATTATTTATAGTAATTATTAATACAAGAAAATTTTAAAATTTTTTATTATGTTGAAATAATATGTTTTTGAACTTGTAAAATTGAAATTTTAGATACAACCATTATCTTTTGACAAAATATTAAAGTATTGTTATTTGTTTGATTGAAAAATCACTACGTGATCAGAGAATGCATTTAAAATTATACATATCAAATTTAAAACAATTTAAAGTTAAAAAATTTTTTTAATTATCAAGATCTCCATTTTTAAAATTGCGATTAGTTGAATTATTGTAATTAATCGAATTAATTTTCGAACTGCAATTTATAAAATAGTAAAAATAAATAATAAAAAAACTCATATACATATATAATTTTTCAGAAAATGCATAAAAGAACCTATACGTTCTTTCGAATTTTTATAGTACTGTAAAAGCCTTAATATTTCTCTCGCAGATCTCTCGTCTTCCTTCTGCCATTCCGATTACTGCAGATACGTGCGTATGTTATTGCACGTGGAAATGCATTTCCAGACAGATGTTCGCATCTATTTTCAATTACCGATCGTAGCGTCGCAAACTTGTATTCTCTGATGCGAATACTGCGCGAGGTTTTGTCGTTTTTCGAGATATTTCTTCGTGAAGAGAACAAATGGATATCCAGCCAGGCGAAGCCGGGCGTTCTGCATTGTAAAACAGCATGATTCCGTCAGCGATGCTATGGAATGTCAAAGATAATGAAATGGCATCGTTCCAGAGACGAAAGGAATTGACGTTCCGGCGAAGTCCCGAAAGTTTTGAAAAGCCGCGGCTGTCTTTGAAAAACTGGCCAATGGCCAATCACCGCTGCGTTGTTCGATTTGATGTTTCCATAAACTTTAAAGTGAAATTGTCTTCTCCGGAATGGCAAATCGAGAGATTTCTTCTGTTCTTTCTTCTCTTATCAACTAGCAAATAAAATAAATTAGGCCTTCGTTTAATGTGAAGTATTCAACAGAGCGTAGTTTCAGTGGATGTACAAATGCTTGGAACGTGCACGAAATGCATCGAAGTCACAAGTTCGAGCAGGTATCGCGTGAACTGGATTCTTCGTTTTGAAAAAAGAGGATTAATAAATACATAATGTATTTATTTTCTGTCTTAAGACAGAATGTTCTCACAAAAAATAAGATTTGCAATGCAATAAGAGAATACAGGAATCTCATTTAAGTTGTGTGCGATTTCTTTATCAAATCCCTATATGGAAAGAGATGCAACATCGCTATCTGCGTGATGTTATATGCAGATTGCACATTCAATGATTTTTCCCTGTGATCAACTTACGTAATATTCCAACATACACAATAAAATTTCCTGCTGCATCGCCTCAGTATATTACAATGATCACACACAATTATCAATTATGCCAATTATTATTATTAAATATGTACACTATTATTCGATGCCTGACTCGTCCGTTACTGATCTTGCATATTGCTGGTCGTTGAAGTGCAATTAGGTCATAGTTTTACCTTGAACGCGCGCACACGGTAAAGTTAATCATCTCGTGAACTGCTAATTAAATTGTCTCGAGCTCACATGCCATCCCGAAGTTCTTCGCATTTCATAGGCAAAATTACGTTGCATAAATATGTCATATAAGGCAATTATAAGGAAATTCTCCTACAATTAATAAAGCTTTTAATGGAAAAGTTGTGAAAGTTGTTAATGAAAAATGGGAATGCGCTTATTGACAAAAGTAAATATATATTTTTAATTCAAACATATATTTCATCAATATTATCAATATTAAATTACGTTAGCCCGAGTTATTATTATTACTAAAACGCATATTGCAGAATTTATGTACAAAATTATATATATTTTTTAATATTAAAAGAATAATTTATTTGAAGATATTTTCTTTCCAAAATTATTGATGTCATTATTTAGATTAAATATGATTACCAAAGATAAATATTAATTAAAAATGTCAAGCTCTATTTTGCAATGCAATAAAATCAATGAAAACGAATCTACATTTTTGTTATTAATAAAAATTTCTTTGTTTAAAGATGCCTTCTTTTAGAAGTTATTGTTATTATAATTATCTTCGGTAATCATATTTATAAAATCAATAAAAACATGTCAATATTAGAGCCAAAATCAAATAACAATACAGAACTAGTTCATTATAATCTTAAAAAGTATATTAGTTTTCACGAATACGAAATAACAATAATATTG
>NW_012130074.1:4176322-4191430 GCF_000143395.1 Atta cephalotes
AGAGAGAGTAGAGAGAGAGAGANANAGANANAGAGAGAGAGAGAGAGAGAGATATCTTCATATTTAATCCTTATTTTTTTATTCAAATATATATTGCAAAAAAAATTAGCATTTATATTAATTTTCTTATTCATTGTATCATTTGTTATATTTATTTTAATTATTCATTTTAGCTGGTAAAGACTAAATATAATCAAAACGTACCACGTTATTATTTCTCTTGTTTGAATGAATAAACTATTAGATCAACATTCTTTGGTGTTCATTTTGATTCTTAAATTACGTTTTATTGCTTTGAAAAAACCAAACTTTTATTTTTTAATTTAATCTTCCTATTATACATTTAAAGAATATTTAACGAAGAATGTTCTATTTTAGATTTAAAAGTAGATCACTTGTTAAAAAGTTTCTGATATATCAAAAAGTTTATTTCTTAGAAATAATTATTGCATCGATCGAGAAACTGGACGCTTCAACATTTAATAACTATATACTCACCTTCAATCTTCAAAAGATTGAGAAACTAAGATAAATCGCGTAAAGTCATAAGTTATAAATTATGTAGTGAAAGCAAAAGTTCAATATTTCATACACTCATCAAAGAAGAAGTTTACGTTTTGTCATAAATATTGATTACAAAAAAAACCGATGATCCCAGACCAATGTTTGCGATATCATCTATAATGAAATCTTTATGAAATGATCGGAATAGAAATGATAAGTATTCAGTACTGATTCTGATAGAGAGATTCTGATCCCTCTATTTTCATTTAAATGTAGAATGCATAAGAACGTACCAACTTTAAAACGGGCGCTTTTCATAGAATTTCACGATGAAGATCTCATTCAAGTAGGATCGTATTGATATCTTGAACGATTGCGAAAACTATAATAAAAGCTTTCGAATCAGAATTTAGAAAAGAGAATTGCACTCTGTTCTTGCATTAGCGCAAACATTAATCGAATTATCTTGTGCATATTGCTTACCTTACGTGCATTCCCCCAAAGAGTTTCCAGGTATTTACTATGTTATTACGTTATGCTGCAGTGGATCATGTATCGTGGAATAATTATTCATAGCTGCGGGGAGATACAAGATTCCCTCCCATCCGTGGAGAGTTCTCAATATGTAAGCACTGTTGCGCACCGCCCCAATCTTCTCGAGCCTTGATCTTACGGCTCGCCTTGACTTTACAGAATTTATGAAGCGATTTGCGTTAGTCGCAATTCGATACCTTTTTCTTTCCGAATAATTCTCGCAAACCATATCTTGCGAGAACGAAAGGCGAACAAAGAGTTACTACTGGAAGATCTGTCGTAAAATCAACACTTTAAATATAAATATCTGTATTTAGATTGGCGGAGACGAGTGAAGAAAAGATTTGTAGAATAGTAACAATAGTAAATCGCGTTACGCACTGACGTTTGATTCTTTCGACAGATCTTTCCGATAAATTTGCATGTCACAGAACAGCGAAATGCGATGCAAAACTGATTTGTCATCGTTCACTTTTCAGACGAAAGAATCGGAGATCGATCGTCGGAGCATCAAATTGAGCTGAATAGGAAGCTGCACGTCCCTTTGGTACGTAAAAACATTTGTATGATTTCACATGAATGAGTTAGCTTGAAAAAAGTATAAAACTAATAAATGATATCAAATAAAAAATTTTTATAGTTAAGCTAGTTTAAGGAACTATAAATTTTTATAAGTCTCATTGTAAATACACATGTATTAACGAGTTTAGCTCTAAATTTGAAAGACAAATTAAAACACTAATTTATAAATTTTGAATAATTTTTAAAGTAAGAAAACAACAGTTTTTTAACGTATTATGCTGAGTCCGAATATGCCATCAGAAAAATTCAATCAAGTCAAATTTTTAAGATATATTAATGTTAGATATAACGTGTTATTTTAATAATTATAATATATAATAATTTTTAAAATATAGCATTTCTTTCTAAATAATTTGGATACGAGAAGTGATAAACAAGTTGAACATTTCTATCAGGATTTGATGATAATTGAAAAACATTATTAGTAATATTAGGACGAAAATGTACGAGATTATTGTTTGACTCTAATACGTGAAATTGACTCAAATTTATATAAAAAAACAAAAATTAAGCGTTCAACATTTTTTTATTCATTTTCTAATTTAAATAATTTATATTTGTTTACATTTTTAGACAAAAATGTCTTGTTATATCTCAAAAACCGGACCTATTGGCAACATTTTGATAGCAGATTCCTTCAGATAGCTTAATGTTGAAAATTATTCTAGAAACAGTTTTCACTAAGGGAAAAATTTGATATTTATAACTATAATTACATATTACTATAATTAGGATTATTACTGCTATAATAATAATAACAGTAACTATGTATATAGTTCTAACAACAAATGTATATAATTGGCAACCTAAAATGATTATAATTATAGTAATAATTATTATAACCATAAAATAATTGAAATTACCATTAAAATGATTCAAGTAACTATAATTTTATAGTTATATTTTGGGATAACTATAAAAAATATAGTTAAATTTCTGCATAAATTTAAATTTGCATTGCAAAATTATTGTCGTGTTGCGCAAGTAACATATCGAATTCGTTATTTTACGAAGGTACACTTATACCACATAAATCGCGATTCGATAGTAAATTCACGGAAAAATGTTACGAAACAAGAAATACCTTTGGGAAAACTATCGAGACAGCACGGATATCTCTACATTGCTCGTAACGTAACAACAAAAAAGACATCCCCTTGGAAAATGAAATAGCCATGTAAAAGGTTCACTTCTCACTTTTATTCCCACAATCCCACAATAATTACATCAAAGAGCAGTACCATCGTCGTTGTCGTCATTGTCGTCGTTTTGTCTCGTCCATTTGAAGACAAATTGCCTGAATGAAATAACGAAGTTAAGCGTGCTCAAGCAGCTGCTTTATTAACTTTAATGCAAAATGAGTAAGCTCGGTAGCAAACGCCGTAAAGAATCTCGAGGAGGACAGTCCCAGCGATCGAAGTGGACGATTGATGATGCTGTTGCAGAAAAACATGAAGGACTGCTCTACTCGAGAAGAAGGACACGCGCAAATTTGCATAAAAAGGATTTGTTGGAAGCGATTGCGTGGAAGAAGTCTCGTACAGAATGCGAACGAGTCTTGTGCGCGCACGAGGGATGCAACAAATTTTTTTCTGCTTTTTAATTCTCCCGCAGGACATCCCCGATGCCACGAGGCCACCCCGTTCGCCTCACTTTACCTCTCTCCCCCATTTCGCAGCTACCTTGATTAATGCCGCGACGCAACCGACTCTTCGACCGGTCTCATCGACGGAGCTACTTTTCCTATTCCTTCGAACGGGATTAAGAGAAAGGAAGTCGCTACGTTAAATCCTTTCTGTCTTGAGTCTCTATTTAATAAAGAAGAGACCTGAATTTTTCATAAGTTTTTCCTACGTGACTGTGAATGACGACGTGAATACCTAGGAAAAAAATAATATTTTAAAATAGGCTAATTTATCAAATTTCGGGCTGTTATTAATCACGGATGAGTTAGCTGGAAAATGTAATTTCCGTATCGTTTCTCATAATTAAATTACTTCATAAAATTATAAAGTCTTTTTGTAATATTTGTTGCAAAATTAAAATGAGAAGTATGTAAAAATAAGTTTTTATTATTCATCCACATTTGTTCGCTCTTGAATATTAAAGGAATTAAATCATGCAATTTAGAAATATAGCAAGTGGTAGTTATACATCGGGAACAAGCTGAAAGCTATCACGAATTGGAGAGAGTGCTACGAAAAAATAAAAGAGAAAGCGCACAAGCAAGAAGGAAGTAAAACGAGCGCCAATTTATCGATAAAAGCGGGCTTCGTACCGAGCAGCCGTGATCGACTTTTTTATTGCAGGTTTTCCAAATAATTTTAATGAAATATTGGAGAACCTGCTGCAGTTTGGTCCAGATTGCTCTCTTCTCTTCTCAGTTTCGTTTCAGCTAGTTTGTCTCTCTTATCCATTGCCTGGAATTTCATTAATTTAAAACAATCTTGTTGCACAACCGATTGTCGTGGATTTATATTGAAAATCGTAAAAATGCATGGGAAAAAGATCTTATGACCAAAGAAAAAAAGATTCCTGCCTTAATCACTGCCTTTAATTTAACCAGAAAAGAGCGTGTTTAAAAATAGGACTATCAAATTCTGTATGATGAACGTATTTATTTATTTAAAACTAACAAAAATAGTCTCGAATAATGAATAATATTTTCGTGTTTTTCTAACCATTCATGACAAATAAAAATTTATTTGTGATGGCTAAAATCATCAATTACTTATTTAAATTTCTGTCCATTGCGAAAGAAAAATTGTAAGTCAAATTATGTATATAATAAAATAAATTAATTATTCTAATAATTCATATATATTTTATTCCTACTCTCTTTAAAATTACATAAATTACATTGCTAAAATTGCAACTCAGAAGTTATTACAAGAATTTGTTAAAGTGCGAAATCTTGTCTCTTGAATGTGTGTTAATTGCAGGACATAGCGTGCCAATTGTTCCTCGCGAATACTTCACGCGAGTATAGCGCACCATATCGAGTAATGTGGCAACTTGAAATAAAGCTGAAAAGTTTTAAAGGTTTTAGGTGTGAAGTTGAAATATTTTAATTATAATGGCGGAAACATGCGCGCAAACGACGGTAACGACTATACACTGACAATAAAATGAGTTCAGGAACGACTGTGTAAACTGAGAAACCAAATAAGGAAAAATCTTATACAAATTAACAAAATTAAATGATACAACATAATTAAAACATTCATTACATACACACAATAATTCAACGTTTCATAGAAACGTGGTTTTTCAACTTATAATACATCGAGGGCGATTCAACTTTAAATAAAGATGCTTCTTTTTCAAGAGAAATTCATTTTGTTGGCAAAATATAACGCGCAGTCTATTATATATGTTAATCTACATTCGAGTCTTTTCAAGCATTGAAAATACGTTGTTAATCTCGCTATTTCTAATACAGTTCCCAAGGGAATTATTTTTATTAAAATACATTGTAATGTCATAAAAATTTGAGTTCGTAAAAAATAGGAAATGCGAGCACCACGACAGATCCCACGCAGCAACGCGCTAGCAAGATTCATAATATTTACATTTATCTCGATAAATTTACGGCATTTATGTGCCGTTCATCCATCCGCACATTGTGCGTTATGTTTCCCCTTATAAATCTCGTCGTTGGTAACTTAATCACGTTGGATTTATCACACAACGCTCGCATTCGTACGACTTGTTTGTGAACGATAAATCGCCCGAATCACTTCGCATTAATTGACTATAAAAAAGTTATGCTATCATTAACTATACATTTTTTTGTTATTAAGCACGCGTTGTCTGATTCCATGATTATTGAGGATATCTCTGAGAATTTCAGAAAGAATTATATCTCATTAAACGCGCTTACTTTATTTACAGACGCTTTAATCACGTCTTTCGCGAAATTTTTCCACATTTGATTGTAAATATTTATGCAACTAATCTTTGAAATTCAAAATTAATTAAAGAATTAGAAACCGGTTTAAAATTAAATGAAGTATAAAATTTCGTTCTCGTACTGTGAAATCCTTTGATTCTCTTTCATTTAATTATTTATAAAATAAAAAAACTATCGCTGTGTACATTTTAATCAAAGAAATCGAATTTTCAAAAGTTGAGAAGAAAAATCTTCTGAACGATGAAAAACACGAAAAGTGTTAAGTTTTAGCAAAATATATTTACGTTAGCAAAATTTATCTATTAAATTATACTTATATAAAAAAGGGAACGATGTAAATTCATTTGGTATATAGATAATATCGCAGGAAACTGACGGAATGCCGCCGCTGAAAGCGAGTAAAGACGTAGCTATAATCTGACAATGAGTGACAACCACGACGGCAATCAACGTCGGACGTCAAGTAGAATAGGTCTCGTTGTGGCAGGTTTCTAGCTGAGTAACGCGCTGGCTATAGTGAGGCCAAAGATTATGCAACTTCCGTAACAGAGGCTGTCAGACGCGCGGTACCAGCGTGTGGGACGGCAAATAAATGGTCGATTTAAAAGCTGGCGCCACGATCAATAATTTACAAATATTCGCTGAAGATGTTGTCTCGCAAGTAATAGTATATATGAAATAGTCCCCGCTGATATGCCACGCAAAAAAATCCTTTTAATGTTATTAAAATCAGTCGAATCTCGTAAGAGTGTCTGCTTTCGCATTGAGCCCTTATGCTTACCATTGTTCTTATCAGAAAACTGCTGGAGTAACCGTTTTCATCTCCTGGCTTTTCTCTTAGGTAAAATCTACCGTACCGCGACCTCTTTTCAACGCCCCTCACTGTCTGTTTGGATTTCCCAACCGGCTTGCTTATAAAGTTTTAGTGACACGCTTCTTCGCGGACGTTTCTCTCCGTCGAGACTACAGATATCCAGTTGCTTTCTCCACTTTTCTCGGTTAACCTCGAGCATCTTAATCCTGTTTCTATCCAAAGGAGCAGAGTTCGAGCTTTTCGAGCGCAACGACGTCGAAAATATCATTACTCGAGTTAAGAACGTAAGTAGGCTCGTAAATAGACTTGTTCCATCATTTCTCTTAATACATACTATCTACGTTAAAGGGCTCACAATAACAAGGTTCCTAATTAATGGGATCAGTTTATTATTGTAATATAGGATCTAAAGAGAAATAACACGTACAATATGAGAAGAATTCCGAGTCTTCTCTGTTCCATTCTTTCTCGTAAATATATGTGCGATATTATATCGCGTCCAATCTTATCATTGCACCTCATACCTTGCCTTCGTATGTAAAACTGCGGGAACAGCGACCTGTCGTTTCCCTGGATTAGGATTACGCGCATATGACAGAGAGTGAAATTTTATGGACGTGATGAACGTGCCGACAAAACAATAGAATAAACGGACAGAGTAAGGTGGTGCGTGTTCTGACGGGCTTTGCACACTGTTTATGTGACTTCCATGTGTGGGACAACTGGTTGCACGTACACAGACATGAAAATCGTGTACATACGAAACCGTCGACTCATCTAAACTCGACCACGACATAAATAGGAGAAAAAAAGGATAAAAAAAACGTTAACAAAACGATATTGTTCCGTGAAGTTATTCTAATTAGACGTATAACGTAATTAATGTACTATTCGCGTATCTTGCTATACGTTTTTTAATCTGTGTTTTATTTGTTGCTTAATATTATTATACGACGATATACTGCGCGTTAATTTGAACCTCTTTTGCTCCCTTTTTCTCCGTGCAAAATCCCGAATTCTGCCTGATCTCCAATGATTGATGGCAAGTCCGATGCTGCCCGCTTATTAACTTTTCTGTGCACGTATTACATTCATCCAGAAACAAGTACGAAATTGTCATTTCGCTTATTGGTTTGGAACAAAAATGTCATGCATTATTTAACGTTAAAAACCGATATTATTCCACCCATAAAAAAGATCGATTAATTTGTAGAGGATTTGGAGAGGATTGGACGCGGATAAAAGGAGACAATTCATGAAAATATTCATCATTGTTCTTTGCTCCGAAACCTGAGATATTTCTTTTACTAAAGAAATCTACTCTAGATACACCAAAGTAACGCAATCTTTTTATCTGAGCCGAAATGTCGATAACTTTTCTTATTGGTTATTTTGATCATTTTGAACCTAATGACCTATAGACTAATAAGTACTTAGTATTATTGATACATGATATGGTTAATAAATCGAAAATGGAGGACCTTTGCGCTACTCTGATATATCTAGAGTTTTACTTTCACGGCTTTGATTTGCATTGTTCCAAACGCGATATATCCATACTTATCTCAATATATTTTCTCGTAAGAAAAACGGGAACGCAAGATATTCCGTTTTAGTGCATCGATACTTTGCTCGCGCGGGTATTACTTTTGTTTCGTGCTTGCTAAATTGGAAACGGTTCGCAATTGAACCTGCTCGTAATTAAAACTCACCGGCGGAAGTGGTTAACCTTTTGCAAAGAAACTTGAGATGCGCGGCACGCAAAACGATCCGGAACACTCAACACAGAGCTTCCGCAATGGGCACCTGGATAAGTGACTTCAAAGGCTATTGTCTGCATATTTTAACATAGCAAATGAATCAGTATTGTGCTGCGCATTTTGCATGACGAAGGACCGAATGGCTGTGCGTGAAAACATCGGCGAGACTCGCGTTTGATTTTCCAAAATTTCGGGAATTTTAAAACATCCATGCGTTTGATAACGATATTAATAGGTCTCTTGCCTGATTGCTGTACGTCCCCATTGTAACCAGATAGTAACGTTACAATGTTTGCATGAAAATAGAGTTTGAAATTTCGAGAATTTATTTAGTCCCTTCATTTTTTTCTCTCGGGTGATTTTTTAAATTTAAAATAATAACAAAAAAAGTACTGTGGTCAGTGTGTTATTGCGTTTAAATACATCCGAAAAAACAACACAATTAAATTAAATATAGTTAATTTTAAAGAACGAAACGCGCTCGTTGTTAATTTGTATATCACATACGCAACCCGTATCCATTATATAGAAAAACCAAAAAGGCGAAATCATTATTTTATATCTTGCATTTGATATGCTAAAATATTTACGAAATTTAATATTGAAAATTTATAATTTGTTTTATATGTTAAAATTAAACTAATTATGCTGCGAAATATTTTTTCTTCTTTTCGAAGAGAGAAAGAGAGAGAGAGAGAGAGAGAGAGAGAGAGAGAGAGAATCTCTTGATTTTAAAATAATCTGCTTTCACAGCATCAAAACTTTAATTTAAAAATAATGAATTAATGTAGACAAATTTCATTGTTTTGCGATTGCTCAATTTCTAATCTGTACACGCTCTACGAGCGATCAAGCTTTGCGCTCTCGAGCTGTAATGTACGATTTCCCACAGCCACCCATTTTCCGGGTTGTTTCGAAATTGGATACTGCGGAACCAATAAGGTTCAGTACACTTTGCTTCGATTCAACGTGATCTCGAGGAAATGTTGTATAAAACAGGAGGAGATGGAAGACGATCTGCATTTCTTGCAAGGAGAAGAGATTTTTTTGTAAATGATTTTTGAAATAACAAAAAATAATATTAAACTTTTACCTAACTTTAAAATAATCGTTCAAGTTTAGAAAAAGTTCAAGAAATAATTCGTTCAAGCAAGTATTATATATTACTTATAACCAAGACTACGATAGATACGAATTACTAGATATATTTAGTAATTTGATAAAATCGATTTAGCCGGATAAGAAGTAATTAATAACTTAATACTTAAAGAATTAAGATACGAAAAGTTATGTCTATATTGCTCTGTATGGTTTCATAGCTTATCATTTGTAAATTTTGATGTCTGCAGTAAATAAGGTATTTGAAAAACTCATCTTTTATAAAAAAAATTATAATAATTAATATATATATATTTATGTATACATTTTCTTTCTATATTATCGTAATACATTTTTATATAATATCTTTATTATAACTTTTTTTGTTTAATTTTCTCTGTATTTATTTCTTCTGTTTACGTATATTCTTACACAAAACTAAAGCCTCAAACATAATGCAAGGGAATAGCAATAGCGATAGAAATAACACGATTTCAATTTATCAAGTACTATATATCCTGGTAGAATTCGATATCTGATAGATTGAAATCGTATTATTATTTCTATCGCTATCGATATTTCCTCGCATTGTCTAATTATCTATTATATTATTTCCAAATTAAAATGTACATTTAACATGATTAAGTTACCAACCAATTATAATATTTATTAAATCATATAATGTTTAGTTTTGCATTATAATTTATAAACAGAAGTAATAAATACAAAAAAAGTTAAACAAAATATATTTTAATAATAATAATATGTTACAAAATTATAAACACAATTTTTATAATATAATATATATATATATATATATATATATATATATGTGTATGAAATAAAATACATTATAAAAGATTATATTTGTTGAAATATTTTTTTTAAATAACTACATAAAAATATTGATACTACGTGCCAATTATTACAAGTATCTATTAAAAATTTCATTATTAATTTAAGTAACATGTAAAGGAAAATTGTAATTACTAAATAACTGAAAAGTAATGAATGATTTCACTAAAAATTAAGTTAGTCTTGAATATAATGAATGTGTGCATTAAATTTCATGCAAATCCATATAAAAATTTATGGAAAATACTAATAATAATAAATAATAATTAAATTTATATAAAATTTTATAAAAAGTATTAACATTAAATATCATAAAATTTTATGAAAAGTATATTAATTTCATGTACATATACACAAATATATTTTTCAGTCATTTACAAATATATTAAATGTAATGTAATGTCATGAAATTAAATTCACCTTATATATAACTTAAAAATATATTTTTAAAAATTATTTTTAAAATATTTTAAATTTCATAATATTTTTAACAGTGAATGATAATAATAAGAAATAAATATAAATTAATTCCCCTGTTGTATCCAACCATTTTGAATAAGAACATTATTCTCATCGATTTCGCGAGTTGGCTAACTAAATGAGAGAAACGTGAGTACAATAAGAAATCGAGAGAGCTTAAAATCTCATCTGGAAGACTCTACTTGGCATTTAACATCATCAAAGGTCACGAGGCCGAGTGTATCTTGGTAGCAGTTTGCACACTTTTCGCGTCTAAGAGACATATATAAGTATCGGCTTTATGAAGACGGCGGAATTACGCTGCAAAATGCGAAACGTCGAGTTCAAGAACATTGAAATGACGCTTCTTCGCATGTACGTCCTATTGCTAAATAATCGCGCAGAGACTGTTACGCCTAAGGGGAGCTATGCCGATTTACACGGCTGTTGGTCTTTTCGCAGATTGCTATGGTTGTCGGGACGATGTTATATACATCGGATTTTCACGGTAGTAAAAGGCAGTGTTGTAAGCTCATACACAACATGAATCTCAAGACGCGCGATTAAAGCCAAGATATCAGTCAGTAAATACGCTTCTTATGAATCTCATTCTTCCTCTCGGAAAATCCTCTCGGAAAGATTAAATCAAGATTATTGTTAAGTAATGCTGTAAATATTAAACCGTTTATTTTTATTAGCTAGCTATTTATAAGCTACTTCATTATTAACAATTTTCAATATTTAACAATTTTAAATAATATTTGTATTAATGTTAATAGAAATTGTAAAGGGAAAAAGGAAAAGAAAATATTTCATCGTTTAAACATTATAATTTTCCTTTTCTTTTATTTTTTTCTTATGTTTTTTAAAAAAATTAACGCACATTTTCTCTCTTTAAGAAAATTATTTTTTAGGCAATATTATAAATCGTTAACAATTTAATATATTAATTTGAAAATAATCGCGTAATATGAGTAATCGTCGGAAATCAGTGCTGAAATTCTGTATATTATTTTAAACTATTGATTTAAATTAATTAATTTAATTACTTAACAGAAATTAAATTATTGGTTTAATTTTTTATTGATCTGTTAATATAATTTATTATTAGAATTATAATATATTCAACTAATTATAATAATGGAAATAATTATTTCTATATGCGATATGTTACAGAATTTTGAAGATATAATTGGAATATGAAATTCCAATTGTTTATGTGTGCAAGGAAAACTTTTGCGTAATTAATTCTCAAGTTAATTAAACAAGAATTTTGTAGAAAGCGATGAAATTACTTCTAAGAAAAATGTCTTTTGCGTTATGAATGAAATTTGAAAATATGTATTTAAGGAAATAAAACAAGCTTCATCAATATCGTAGATGTTGAAATTAAACTTTAACGTAATTTCCAATGTACTTAATGTACTATCTTAAAGACTTTTTCTCTTCGTTCTCTTGCAAAATTAATCCTGCCCATGCAATATTATTTAAAGTTGTAGAATTGACCGAATAAAATGGAAATCAACGCGATTGATAAAAAAATATCTAAAAATTTAGCTAAATATAAATTTGAAAATAATTTTGTTGGACTATTAAAAAAATAATTAGGAATCTCAAACATGAGCAATGCTTAAAAAAATTTTGACATTCTAACAATAATTTAATCATCCTACATAATTATTTTGACAACAAAATTATTTTAGATATTTATTTTAGATACACTTTCTGTGCAATTATGCTAAACGTATAAAATTATATTGGAATTTAGGATATATCCTTGAATTTTATATCGTTATAATTATAATCACCAAAGAAAATCTTGAAAATTTTAATAACAAAATTTTAATAACACATGTTTATCGTTACATTGCCGTGAAGCATTGTAATCATGTGGATCAAATTTTTACAGTAGTAAATGCGTAGCTACGGTCAGATAGCATCAAACATAGGATCCAAATGTATCAATAATATGGCGCAGTTTCAAGGAGTAATGTTAGAGCCACGTCTCATTCATGCGCGTGGCTCAACGTACAAAACGAATTTATGGCAGGCCATAAATAAGGACCAACGGATATGAGACACTCTCATTCGATACTTGAGAATTTTGTCGATCGATGGCACACGGTGTTTCAATGGCGTCATGTATCCCGAAACACGTTCTCAAGAAAGAAACTCTATACTCAGCTGTCAAATGAGGATAGTACGCTCGTATAAGATGATGTGCACTTATAGACGTTGTTAAAGTTTTAGACCGGCGAGATTCTTTGCATCCGTAATCTCGTATGACGCATAAAATTTTTTCCTCAGCCAGCAACATGAGTCTGTTAGAAACAAAAGTTAATGAAAGATAATTTGCATTTTGATTACAATTTTAATTATAATTTACAAAAATATTTGTAACTAAAGAGTATTCTCGAAAATATCCTCTAGAAGAAAGTATGCAAATTGTTCCTCAGCTTTAATGTAATTTCGTACATTTATATTAAAAAATTCTGTAAAACATATTATAAAAATTTTATACCATAAAAATAAGATAATAAATATTAAATACAATTATATTATACGCTAACAAAAAGAATAGAGCTGCACTTCCTATTTTACATTTGACTTTTCATCTGATTGTGAGTTCCTTGTCTCTCATCGAAAAAAATGTACATATCTGTTTTATTATAAAGATATATCATTCGTCGCGCTAAGTCCATAAATATTTTGCCGCATATATTAACTGATCGAAATTTATTGCGAAATATATAAATAATAGATTTATAGAAATTATGTCTTTTGACATGCAAAGTTATCCGTAGGGTTTTTGTATGTTGACCTCGAGGAGCACAATTTAAATGTAGAACAGCCTTCTTTCTTTTTAAAATTGCTGTACTAGCTGCCAGCGCGATAGAGACTTAAGTAAAATAAATTGCTCTTACCTTCATGATAACCTTGGCGAGAATCATTATCGATTATGATAATATGTCGGATAATAAGGATAAGGATAAAGATGATCGGATGATAGATGCAACGATCTGATAATAAGTAGTAGAATTAATTTAAGGATCACAAAGGATATGATTATTCATTTGTATTCCGTTCTGTCGTTAATATATAACTAATATTGTCGCATTTCCGCGATGAAATCTGTTTCTAATAATAGTTTATTTATCGAGATAAATGCAGTAATTCCCAAAATTGATACCTCTTAATAATCTATCGAGTATTAGTAATTTAAATCCTGTAATTGATGAATCTATTATTTCTGGCAGAAGTTCATCAAAATACCATACGTACATACGGAATAGAATAATTAAATAGCGTGATTATTATAATAGCGTAATCATGTCAGTAATGATTCATTAATTATTCGATTACTCGACTATTATGGAGAATTTGGATATTAGCGGTGTAAATAACATTCGGGCGAATTATCGATGGAATGACCACTTCAAAGAGACAAAAGATATTGAACATCTTTACGCGCTCATACGTAAAGTCAAAACGCGAAAATTGTTCGACAAATCGAATCTCATACATCAATCGCGCGGATAAGCGTGTGAACATCTAAAGGAAATTGAATAAATATGCATGAAAAGAACAGTTTTGCTGAAATATCCAAAAATTTATTTATATAGATACAGATTTGAAAATAATTTTGTTTAGACCATCAAAATAATTATGTAGCTCAAACTAATTGTTAGAATGTTGAAATTTTTATTATTGTCGTATTATTGTCGTTGTGCTTAAGTGTTCTACATAATTATTTTGGTGGTTCAACAAAATTATTTTCAACAAGATTATTATCTAAATTAAATTTTTAAATACTTCAGCAAAACTATTCTTCTGCACGTCATTAAATTGCTCAAATTATGCGCTATCGAAACATTCTCTTTGAATCTTGTAAAGACGTTGTTATTCTCTTAATAATTCGCTTAATAATTATTTTATTAGGTATTCGCGTGTATTCAAAGCAATTGATAATTGATAATGATACATTCATCTTTTTTTCGTAGCAACTTGAGCCTAGAAATATATTCCAATATGGAAACGACGATAGTAACGCTTGGAATTGATGGACACCATATGTGCAATATCAGTTCAATTTGCGATACGCTCGTCGCTCGATACGATATCGGTATAACCACTGTCAAATTTCCATATATATATATATATATAATAAAATATATATATATATATTTTCTATACACGAATTATTTCAGCATGACAGAAAATTATCAATTTCTCTCTTTACGATATCACAGAAAGTGCCGGTACGGTAGAGTTTAGTCGGATTTTGCATTAGGTACATTCGCAAATCCTTTTATTCCACAAAATGAGAAGAATATGATTTGTACCACTATTCCACTCGTTCAACGTTTCGTACATGAATAATTTGATCCTGCCATAAAACTCTTTGTCTGCTTGAAAATGTAAATCACACGGAATACAGCTTATACAGCTTCGAGAGAGAGAGAGAGAGAGAGAGAGAGAGAGAGAGAGGGGAGGTAGTTACGTTCGTCGTCGTCACTACTTACTTTTATTTTACTAACTAACTACTACTTACTTAACAAGTAGTAGATATTAGACGGAACGTATTAGTT
>NW_012130074.1:4191450-4204536 GCF_000143395.1 Atta cephalotes
AACGTTACGTAACTTACGTACGTAATACGTACGTATATATAGATGATATANANATACATANACATNANANANANANANANNNANNNNANANANANNANNAGAGAGAGAGAGAGGGGCAAAGTTTTCTCGCGTGCCATCCATTTTTTTTATCGAAATCAACTCTTTCAAGTTATCGAGATATGAAGGCAATGTTATTGAGATGAATGAAAATGTACTACAAGGACAAATAATCTAAACGGCAGTAATTAAATTTGACTCTCTTCGCCAAATGATGAAATGTAAAAAAAAAAGAGAAAAAAGAAAAAAGGAAGGACTTAATAGTAGGATAGATTCTAGATCTAGCAATAAGGTCATTCCGCTTCGGTTCATACCGATTGCTCCTCTATTCACTCCGATATTAACTGCTGAACCCATTTCTATTTTTCTCCCTCGCCGCGTTCACGCCCTCGTTCGCATCCCTCCTCCTCCCCCCTCTTCGGATTCTCGTAACCTTTCATTCTTTCCTTTTCACCCCGTCTATCTGCACTTCCGTTGACATACTGTCTATTCAAATCCATCTTTCACGCGGCACGTTTCCGCCGAACGTGAGAGTGCGCGGCGCAATTTAAGGAATCAATTAAAGTCATTCTAGCCTCGGGACAATATATTCCGTTCTCTATTCGCCAACGTGAGATAAATAAGCGGGTTATCTGATAACAAGCAAGCGCATATATATCTCTTCATAGAGTGCAATTGCTTTTCAATCTGAAATATGACGCCTCGTAAAAAGATTATAAATAGCTGCGAATTAAGACGCTGCCTAACATTCAATTAACAAAAATCATTTTATTTCATGTTATATAAATAAATACAGATAAATTTAGAATAATACATTTGTTGTAAAAAATTACATAATATTATTTAAAATTTCAAATAATATTATTTTAATTTATAATTTCATTGTTTTGAATTTATAGTATTTTAATTTATAATTTTATTTTAATAACATTATTTACTGTAACTTCATGCATTATTTATAGTACTAATTACATATCCTACGCAATTCGAATAAAATACTTTGAACATTCATGTTGCACTCGCCTATTAACTCAGATAAGGAAGGATGAATGAAAAAGATAATATCAATTAAATAAATAAAATATAAATTCAATGACAAATTCAAAGCGAATAACCCATTTTTATTGAGTTTTCTAAAGATAAGCCAGCGCGGTAAAAAAAACACGACAGAAGAATTTCTGTTTGGTTACGCCATCAAACGAGAAGAGCTTACTTATTACAGAATATTTTTTAAGCTATTGAAACCTGACTGTCAAGAAGAACATCTTAAGAAATTTTGAGAGTCCTTTAGCATACAATTCCATGAAAAAAATATAAAAAAAAAATAGGTCTGTGAGAGTCGCTTTCTAATGCTTTCTAATGCTCATCCAATACATGTTCCTTTGAATCTTTGCCTCATTTGCGGCGTCTGTGGTTAGCGTTGGACCCCAACTACGTATTAACTAAAATTTATCTCGGCCATCCATTGAAATCTAGTAGTTTTATAAAAAATATATGTGCAATTTTAAAGTAACTTTGAAAAGTTACTTATTATTTATTTTTGAATGAAAAATTATGTTATTTTTTTGCTAAGATTAACTCATAAAATTATTTTCAATAGTAAAGTATGAAATTATATTAACCATATTTTATATGTAATATCTGAAAAATAACGAAAATATGTAAAGGTATATTGTCTCTTTTATAGTAAAAAGTAGTTACGAAGATAAATGTTATTTGATTTCTATTGTTTAGATGACAAATTCAAATGTTACAACCATTCTAAGATCGACTGATTATGTTCCAATTTTAGACAGTATACTCAGGAGTATAAATTTGTTTTAACTGGTAAAAACTATAAATAAGGCAAAATGTATAATTTTTTCTGTAATAAAAACTTTTCTTCATGGAAATGTAATAAATAAAATATAAATGCGATCGAGATTATATAGAAACCAATCATATGTATAAATTGATTTCTAAAGATTTATTTAAAATCATGGAAATCATTCTATTATTCAAATATACGACGATTTTATAATTATTTTAATCTCACTAAAGCCATTATTTTTTTGTATCACGTATTGACTATAATAAAAAATCTTATGAAGATTTTTTAAGAGATTAAAAAACTTTTTTATTTATTAGCAACAAAATTTAAAGAGTTATATGTATAATCTAGACTAGAGAAAAAGAACATATTTTAATTTTAAAAATGTATTTATGATTTGATCATGAGACAAAACAAACTAATATTGACGATTACCCGATTACCGAAATCACTGAAATTTAATCAATAAAGTGTCCATTTCCAAACTAACGTGAAAGTTTGTTTTGTCACGCATAAGTCGATATATTACATAGCCATTCAATTAAAATAATTCGGACAGATACATAACGGTGATTAATGATCATCTTTACGGGAAAGGAACTTTGCGAATCGACACGTTCCACAAAAATAACCGGAAATCCATTAAAATGAAGCTCTTACTTTATTATTTAAAAATATATCATTTGCTCTAATTTCAGATGAATTGTAAGAGATGAATAAATGACAATTCATCAACAATATAAATAATCTAGAATTGAACTTTCTAAAGTTCGAAATTAACTTTTCTCACAAACTTATTAGCCGCAATTAGTCAAAAGTAAAGAGTAAGAATTTCTTTCTCTCTCTTTTATTTAATTGCAAAACGTTTCGTTTTATTTCATCTATATAATAAAGTAGTAGAATAGATATTATTCGAATATTTTTCGAGCTTGTATTACAAGATTAATATGGCTGTCGATATCTTTCGAAATATATAGGTCGCAATATATTTGCTGAATTGGATATTATCCTAACATTTGTGATGGGTTTAAAGATCCATTAGTATAATGAAGTTGAAATTGCTCGCAAAATGGTAGCACAGCATTCACCATGAGTATAGCTATATAAATTCGTTGATTAACAAAGATCATTAATTACCAAAATTTAATTACTTGTTCCGAAAGTTCTCCATAGCTTTTATAGCCTAACCAAGCAGTTTCATGGTTTCGACAGAAATGCATCGTAATGCATTAAAACGAAATCAGTAGATCGTGCTTTGAAATTTCACTAACAGAATTATTAGCGATTGTTGAAAACATTATTGTGACTCTCTAAAAAATCATATTAAATCGCGAAAACTTTACAATACAATATTTTTAAATATAGATTTTTACATAATGTGTCGGATTTGTTGCTCTCGTATAATACTAATTTATTATTAAGTTTGGTTATGTTAGTATGAAAAATAATTTTTTTTATACATGTATAATGACAAAATTATAAATTAGATAAATATTCTTTATAATTTGGAGAGCGGTATATAATTTTCTATAAATTTGGAACTGTTCTTAAATTGAGAGATATTATATATAAAAATATTTTACCGATATTTTTATGCGCGAAGTATAATATTTATTTTGGGAGAAACAAGTCTGAGCTCAAAGTTGGATTTAGTAAGCATTAAGTGGAGCAATTGATGACTCGATAAGCGAGTCCAACGTAGTAATACCACTTCGTGTATCAGAATTGCTACGGCTCGACCAAGTGTCCTCGAGATCTCCAGTAGTACAGCTCGGCCATCGATCGGACGTTCCAGCACTTGTGTATCCACTATTTTCGTGCTTTCGATAGGCGATCAATCGAGGGGGCCTTCTTATCGTGTCTCCGATGGAGTCTTGCGCTAGACACTTGAATATTTTATTATAAACGTAACGACGGCTCAATAATATTTGTTCGCCCGACGAATGTCTAATCAACAATTCTTTCCTTATATCATTATTAAGTTATTCTAATTTGTAATATACGTTTGAGTATACACTTATATATGACAGGAGCCACACTTTACTATCTTACGATTAGATTACGCATATTTACCCGATCGATATTATCCAGTATAATCTGCTTGGTATAACGATGGCAAGACGACATTACGTTTTATGAGAGAAACTTTTCGTTGTTTTAATGAGAACTTTTCAATTTAAATGACAAATCCAACATAATAATTAATTAAAACAATTTGTATTATGTAGGAAAAAAAAACGAACTACTAATTAAGATTATTAAATGTACCGATATTTGAGATAAATGTAAATAAACACATGTATATTTAAAATTTTAATTTGGATTTAATTTTTATGTTAAATTGGATTCTGCATATATTAAATTAGATTTGTTTATAAATATAAAAATTGTGCTGCTTTATTGATATCGTTAACTATAAATCCTTTCTATTTGAGAAATATTGATCATTATCTCATTATCTCATTATCTTTTTATGCTTTTAATTTTATGTTTTAAATTTATCAGTTAAAAATAAGAACTTGACTTGATTAACATTGAAAATGTAAGACAAATAAGAACAACTAAACAAATGGAAATTACTTTTACACGCATGCTTACGTTTTCAGGATAGAGCATGTGGCTGCAGAACGTTTACGTAGAGATCCGATTGATCGAGCTAAATTACGGAAACCGAGTTACGCAACTACAGCGAAGAGCATCCGTCGGTTTCCAGCCCATGTAATGATCTCACTTTGAATTTGCGGTTTACAGTTACATTTTACTGAGTCGTAGTGCCCGCAATACATCAGTTGCATCTCCGGAAAATATCGGGATTTAACTGACATCGCGTGAGCTAAAGATTCTCCATTTATTTTATAAATATCATTCACAATTCGAATAATATATAAAAATAATATATAAATTCAAAGAAAAGTTAATTCTTAGTTTGTATATGTATAGAGTGAGATAATTATTTTATATCTGTAAATATTATTAAGTTACAATTTTTTTTCCATTTCAATTGCATTTTCATGTTTATTATCTTTTATTTTATATGGCCTAGTTCCGGCATGTATAATTTTATATAATTCTATATAATTAAATTTCATTTCAAATACTTCAATATATTTTTGACACGTTTCGATATCGTTTTGTATTAAAAACGAGAAATTTGTTAATATTTATTGACGCATAAGTATATCATTGTCAGATTTAGAATGATATCTGCTGCAATTTAAAAGTTTAAAGTTCGCAAACTTGATTCATGAAACATGGAAAAGTTTGTGATTGAAGGGGAACATGACAAATTCGATATTGCGTGCACATATTGATAAATATATCTTCTATGTCTTTGTATATACAGTTCTCTTCAGAGTCTTCAATTTGCTATGCTATTTCAAGTCTATGTCATTTCGTGGCTTTCTCGCGGTTTGCAAATTCTCTGTGGGATTTTCCGGCTTCTACATCACTTCAGACTACCTACTTTTTTACGTTGATCAAATAATTTATAGAAATCGCGGTATTTTTCAAGAGAAAATACACAAAAAGAAACGTTTCTAAATTTACTCGCCAACCAAACTTTTATCAACCGTTCTTTTTACATCATAATCTCTCTTTTTATATCTCTCTTCATACATATTCTTTTAATTTTCTATACATATACCTACTATATCATTATTTTTAATAAAATAATATTTGTCTTCTTTTGTGAATATATTTTTTGATTTATATTTTTACACGTTCGTGTAAAAATATTCCTACACTATTGATTAATAAAAATGACGAGTTTTTTTTTATAGAGCAACATTTAATTAATTTTTTGTTTTTTCATTATATGTGATTTCAGCGACTTCCCAGATTTCAGCGACTTGTCACTTTGTATATTTCATTTCAATTTAAAATACAATTTATGCATCCAAAACATATGACATTTTATCATTGCGGTAGATTTCTATATTTTAGTCACACGACTTTCTAACGCAGTAATTTTTAACACTTTTGAGTGCCAACGTGTTGTCCCAAAGTTCCAACAGTGCGAAGAATTATCGCCATTTCTAAGCGTTTATCCGCTCGAAAACAGCAAACGGTCGCACGATTGGTCTAATTTATGGGTGGCAATGTGGTAACACATGGATTTCAAAGGGCGTTCGTTTAACGCAGACTAACTGCCCGGCCACATAACATAGGATTTCGGTTTCGTATCGAAATGCGCAAGAGCACAGTAACATCCTTTCGCGTCGCTTGCAGGTGCGTTAAAATTGGCGGGTTTTGCGACGACGATTGAATGAATTTCAGATAATCGTTCACAGACAATGTGAGGAAATTCAGTCGTATTCTAGCAGATCATAAATTTTGCCCGATCCTTCGTGACTTCGATTGTCTTAATTACTTCATCAGCTCGATTGTTTTCATCCTGTTATTTCATGACAACCCAAGCTTCACTATTTTTAATGATATCCTTTTCCTCCTCTTATCCTCCTATTTATTATCATCAAAACTCGAATACGGACGGAAAATACGAAGTAGATGCTATCCTTACACTCGCAATGAAAAGCGAGAGCATATAATCGTCATATATTATATATGCAAGTACTGCAACGAAAGATCGCGAAAATGGGATTCTCACTACATTATATTCGAACACGATGTACGCTAAAATTGCCGCGAATGAGTTGTCATGGCGACGCTCTCATTTTAGACTTATACTACTGTTCATTGTACACGCGACCCCAGCGTTTATTATATTTATCCGTTGTGCGATCACAAGGATTTTCCGATATTCCAATATCCTATCGGGATAATGAATTATTTATGAGATCAGATAATTGCTCGTATCTATTCATTACGATTTATTTATCTAACGGAAAATGTGTAGGAAATGGGAAGATTAAAATTATTACTTGCTTTGTCAGAAACTTAACGGCTCTCTCTCTCTCTCTCTTCTCTTCTTTTTAATTTTGCCTGTGGAAATGAATACAACCCATCGAAATCACCCAATATAACACTATGTAGTAGAATAAAGCATAATAACTATTTCAATTTAATATCAATCCATCTCATCGACGTTGTGGTTACATATTTACATTAATACTCGACGAGTATCGATGATACAATAGTATCGTGCAGATGAGAAGCATCGATGGCGCATAGCCGGAAATTAACGATCCGCGCGGTAATTCCTTTAGTACTTCCATAATGAATCCTTTTGTCACATACCGGTTCCTGCCAAGTATTCGATGAATGAATAATCGTCCTTCCTACTTTAATCGCCCACACGCTCGCGATAAAATATACCATAAATTTTACATCGGCGAAATCGCAATAGATAGAAATATCATCGTGTGTGATTGCTGATCATTGAGAAACGTAATCTTTGCGAAGCCATTAACGATAGAAAATTGTATATAAATAATTGTGCGATACAATCTACCCTTAAACACACACTACAGCAATAACACACTGTGATATATCTCATTCAATTGCTTATAACTTTTACGATAATACAGCTGTGAAAAAATGTTTTTTAAATTAGAATATAATGCCAGACATTAATTTAAGAAACATAATGGTAATGTATGTATCTTTCGAGCAAATGTATGTATCTTTCGTAATAAAAAAGTTATAAGCAAATGAAAAAAGCATTCGAAAAGCATTGGAAAGAAAAGCTGAGTGTATCGTACCGAAAAAGCGTTTAAGAGTTAAATACGAATGACGCAGCGATAACTGTCTATATTATCAATATAAAAATCTGTGTTGAGTTTTATATAACAGTTATTAGATATTGTAAAATTCAATAGAGTACATCGATTGCATTTCAAATAAATAATTTAAGAGATATTATTTTTTTGAAAATTTAAATTTCTCCATTTAGCAATTGATTTTTTGGTCTTATTTATTAATATTCATATTCATATTCGTTCATCGTTTCGTGTGAAAAGGGGAAGAAAGACTCGTTTATTTCATACAATTTGTGTATCAATATTGAGACTTTTTTATCTCGCTTCCATTTATCTTAAAATTTGTGATTACACAAGCAGCTTGACAAAAAGAAAGAAAATTATGATGAAAAATAACTTGTCACCGATAAAATTCATAAGGCCGACGAGAAGTTCGTCTTAAGAAACAAGACTCATTCTGCTAATCCGATGAAGAAAGACCGACATAGAATAAATTGTTGTATGAACCATTAATTCCCAACCACGGTTCTGAACTTTTTGATTAATATCCAGATTGTTATCTAGGGAACCAATTATAACGTTCGCAGGAGTTTGTAAGGAAAATGTAGCATACTTGCTGCAGTAAAAAAAAAAGAAGCGCAATGCGCGTTTCAGAATTATAATTCTAGATTATCGTAAGATAATTCTCGACGGAATTTTAGAAGGTGTAGATAAACGTTAGAGCGTAATCTGATTTCATAGTTCTCTATTGTCTTAGTTGCAAGCGTGAGCTTATGAAAGCTCTCGGTACGCAACCACAGTCACGAGCCAATTAACCATATTAAAGACAGTTTATGCAAAAGGCCATCTTCCTTTCCTTTTCACGAAACATGGTTGAATTAAATGGTATTTCCTTTATTCGCGTTCCTTGTCTCACATAAATTTAAATAACTATCAGCTTAAATAACTATATCTTTCTCTGTTGTTTTTGAAAATGAGCAATTCAACAAACAAAGCATAGTCATAGCAAAGAAATAATATTCAAAAGACAAATATTGTTTTTAGGTAAGTAATTGCGAATGAATTGCGCAACAGTTTATTACTATCGTAAACAGATCACAATAGCAAACAATATGCATTACTAAATATATTAGCTCTTTAGAAGCTTTAGGAATAAAACGACTGGTTAGGCTTTTTTTCGTCTTCCAGCTGTTTTCTGGTGATCTATCTTTGGTCGTATTCTCAAGCGTTCGAACAACTTTTTCTTCAAAACAGTTATCGGGTTTTACCAAGATAGAAAAGCACGAAAGCAAGAAAAACGGGACCAAGTGAAAAATTTCTATGAAGACATTCTTCTCGGTTCACCAGACGCGCGATTCGAATTTTCATCTGAAATCGTTCGGAATATTCGACATCTGCTTGCGATTATATAATCCTCCTAGCCGACTCTCTATTTTTCCTCTCGAAACTTGTCTTTTAAAAAAACACAATTTTTTTTAGTAAAAATAATCCTGATAATACATCATTTTGTTTTTTATCGCATCGTTGTATCAAAATCACTGACGTTTTCCACATCCCGTACTTTTCCATAGCGCGATAGTGAAAAACTATGTAAAGGAAAATGATATTCATTGATAACCCTAGCTGCGATACACTTCTACGGTAGCGAATGGAATTATCGACCGACATAAGTGATGCCGGCGCTGAAAGGCTATTACACGATGATACGTTCCAAGAAGGAGGTCACCGAATCAACAAATTAAGTCATAACAAAGAACGTTGTAATGAAATATTTCATATTTAATAAAAATAATATAATTGCAAACAATGAAACACATGGAGCACATAAGATAACGATATTTAATTGCTCATATCTACCGCTTGCGAGTAAATTGAAGATTTTATTCGACACTATTATATCAACGATAAGAAGATTAAGGAGTTAAATTTCTATGCTTAAATCAATTCTGAACAAAAAATATTTGACGACACGTAAAAAATCGTTTTAGCGTCTACATCAGAGATTATTTTACAATGCAGTTGGATCTTGCATTTTATTACAAATCCATAGTATCTCTGCAAGAACACTGCAGAAGATATTTTTTACTTTTATCCTGCTGTAAATAATTTCATTAATGGAACGAATAGTCTGCCGCATGATGATATTAGCTTTACACATAAAGCTTCCTTCACATAATCATAATTTTAGAGTTACTTCACTCATAGCTTCTTTTACATTAAATTTTAATTACTAAATGATATAAAACAAAAATGTGAACACATAAAAACGTGATTTATTGTTAATTAAAACTTAATATAAAAAATTGTAATTACTGCAGTTCTAAAATTGTAATTGTAAAAAGGATTATATATTTAAAAAAAAACTAATCTCGTCGGTGTGCTCACTTTGTTCGCATTTTTATGTGATTCATTAATTAAAAGATTTAATCACATTTCTCAGTACTTGGAAAAATGTTTAAAGTAGCCAGATATTAATTATTAAACAGAGCATTGCGGGCCGATAAATTCAGATAAAATATCAAATCGCAAATACCGCCATTCCAAGATCGACGTGGAATGTAAAGGATCCACTATGCGTGAAGTATCCACCCGACGAGGAACTTATTAAATAGGAAGATTCGCGTTTCGCGCATACTTTAGTAAAAGAGATATTTCGGCGGCGCGGCATGCCGATCGATCGGTCAGGCAACGCGAAGTCTTGCATATGAAGAATGTGGAAATAATCGCTCGTGAAATGGCCCGAAAGTATATATAAAACGAAATGGCGATCGTTCTCTTTCCCTCGTTTCTTCCCTTCCTTCTTTCATTCTTCTCTCTACCAACACGAGATTATCGATGAGGATACACAATCGATGGGCTGCATCATCATTTCTAATATAACGGGCGCGTATAAAAAGTATCTAAATGTAAATATGTATGCCCGTTCTGTCTCGGTATAAAGAGAGATATTTTCGACAAAAAAGTACTTTTTAATTTCGACATTTCTCCATTTTCATCGAGTCTTCCCAATTTGTATGGACGAGCCAGTGAATTGAAAATGTTCATTTGTATCGATTAAATTCCTAATCTGCGAAGTTATATCATGTTGAGATAAAATTGCTTCCGGCAATAATCATACAGATCCCTCTCTTTCTCCCCTTCTTGCCCCGAAGCTGCAACGCAATTTGGAAGCATCATGATGTATTGTGTGTTAATGTGTGCCAATGGAAATCAAGCTTGACGATACACACGCTTGAGATCCACTGACAAACAAATCAAACATCCTATAATGGAATCAGTGTCTAATCACACGCGCTCCTGACGTGTTCTTCGCCGACCATCCGCGAAATTTGGTGTTGTTTAAGCAGATTGGAACCCTCCGGTAACGTTTTCTCTAGAAACGCGTTTCTCATCTCGGTACATTGTACAGTGTGTTTCTCGATTTCCTTTCCATTCATTCGGATCGTTCATTTGACCCAGAACTCAGTTCTACTCTCCTAAGCCGTGAATCGTATTTATCGAATGTCAATCATGAGCTTCTTCCATTTAATTCTTACATACGAGAATTCAGAAGTATAAAAGGAATCACAAAATATTTCTTCAAACAATATCAAACGCGATATGGAAATCTGTATGAATTAATTCCATGTTAATTTCTTGTCGGATTAAATTTTAAGAAATAAATAATTTATGCGTTTTTTATATATATATATATATATATATATATATATACATATATACGTGTATGTACAATAAAATAAAATTATATAATTCTATTTCCTGTTTAATTGCATGAACATGATTTTAAAATCAAATATTCAATAGCTATGAAAGCTATATAAAGTATTGATATGAAAGATAATAAAACGTATAAATACTTTTATTATACATTTTTAGATAATTTTGGATTTCTAGATAATTTTATCCACTTTTTATAATTTGGAATGCTTTAGATATAAAAGAGACTAGTATAAAGCTATTATATATTATTATTATTATTATTCATCATTAAAAATATTTAAGTGTAAACTTAATCGAATATTTATAAAATAAATGTTCTTATTTTAATTTCCATTTATAGTTTTTTCTATTATAATAAAACAGCTGTAATTGTTAGAAATTTTAGACATTCTTCAGCAAATTTATCAAACATAAAGATTAAATTGTCTACAGTTAGATTTAGGAAATAATAAAATAAAAAATTTTGCATCTATACAACGTTGTAATGTCGAATTAATGACATCCAAGAATGATTACTGAAATTCAGAAGCATTACATTTATGATGTTCAAAAAATATGTTAAATAAAGTATTAAAAATTTACTCTTTTGTTAAATAAAACTCATATAGAGATATATTAAGAATTTAGGAAAATGTTTGGATAATAATAAAATATTATGAAAGCAATAAAAGAGAAAGAACACAATGCCATGCGGACAACTCTGTGACTTAATTATATATTACATAACATCAGTAATGCGTTACTCGCTACTAAACATTTTACCTGCATAAGTTTTCCTTTTTCGAATCACATCGACAACAGACCTGAGACGAAATCGACCTATTTATAGAGCTCAACGTCCCAGATATCAATTTTCGTGTGATCTCGAAACATTTGAAAAGGAATCCATGGGAATATCGAGAAGAATGGTGAAAGGTGAGGTCGGAGTAGAAAATAGTGTAAACTTTAACGTCGGAATATCGCGACTGTAACAGATGTAGCAGAACCGAATGTATACTAGGAATGAAATAAATCTGTATTGTACCTTGAGAATATAGGGAGCAGCTCACTAACAAGGAGATGTGTATTAACGCATAGCAATAAAGTATAAACTTATTGCGCGTCGAGATTCAATCGAGAATACCTTGGAATACCATTGTAAACAATTTTCGAGCATTTGTTATTTTTCTTAAGAGTTTCCATTCTTGAAAAAGTTTTTAAAATAAAATTCTTTGCATCTAAGGGATTTTATATATACATACTTTTTTCACATTAAATAGATAACAAGTAATATAATATATATATACTTGTTATCGTATATAAAATCTCTTAGATGCAAATAATTTTATTTCAAAAACTTTTTCAAGAATAAAAACTCTTAAGAAAAATAACAAATGCTCGAAAATTGTTCAATGGTATTCCAAGGTATTCTTGATCAAATCTCGGTGCGCAATAGATACTTTGTTGCTGCACGTTAATACATATCTCCTTATTAATGCTATTCATTTATCGTGAGGTAAGAAATATATTATACAGATAGTTCTAAAACGGTTGAGTATATTTTGAGACTTGCTAAATTATTAATAGATTTATATATTTAATGAAACACACTTTGAAGAGAAATAATATTATCAATCATGTAATGATAAATTAAATAATATAAAATAAATTTTTAAAAGTAAAATTTAATTAAAATTTAATATTTTTAAATGAAAAGAATAATTTATAGTTTGATCTTTAATATATATATATATATATATATATATATATATATATAAATATACATAAATACACACANANANAGAAGAAGAGAGAGAGAGAGAGAGAGAGAGAGAGAGTATTATTATACTACTACCGTACGTA
>NW_012130074.1:4204556-4207693 GCF_000143395.1 Atta cephalotes
CGTTAAACGTTAACTAACTTAACTAACTAAACTAACTAACTAACAATAAGTAAGAAGAAGAAGAAGAGAGAGAGAGAGAGAGAGAGAGAGAGAGAGATTTATTAGCACCAGCTGTATATTGCTATTAAAGCAGAGCAGATGCTTTTAATCCACGATAAAAATAAATCGTTTTCTTTCTTGTATGCGCATTTAGTTATTTTAAAATGCCATCCGTTCGTGTTTTAAATTGTCAACACAACTGATTGTATTTATTGTGTAATACTGTAAATACAGAAAAATGGTAAAGCCACAATAAACTAAATAATAATGATAACAAATGTACGGTATTTTATACATTTTGGATAGTAAATAAATTTTAAATTAAACGTATTAATTTGTCTAAATTCAATCAATACATCTAATTATAATTTTATCCTTTAATTTCATCAATTTCCATAGGCTGTTGAACTAATAAGCGTTATAATTTAAATTCTTATTAATTCTCCTATGAACGAATTATTTAGACACAAACAATAAATAACCTTTCAAAAATAATATAAAAGAGAGATTTATATCAATATTAATAATTCGTAATTGAAAAATAAATGTAAGAATTTATGATGTAGCATATAAATTACAGTGTTACATAAATTATATTTATTTAAAAAAATGAAAAATTATATATGTATTGTTTCTTTTTTAAATTAAAGCACATTAGTTGGATATTAAAATCCATATCCATACATATTATTAATTGTTATATCATAGTTAACTTCGTTTTATTGTCTTGATATGTCCAGATATTATAAAGTGTTATTTGGTATATATATTTTAAAATCCATACCTTTATTTTATTATCATATTTATTTTGTAATATAAAGTACTACAGTGCATGTTAAAATATCGCGAATATATTAAAAATGAAAACTTTACGAATAAATACGTCGTCCGCGATATTGTACATATATTTTTTCTTCATTTATTATTTAATCTATTCCATTATGGGCGAATTTATTATAAGAGGAATCAATTTCCTTTCATAATTGCTAACATGGCGAGAAGAAACTGGGGCATGCGTAAAATCAAAATAAATCTATATTTTTAAATATTTATAGTTATTTTATTTAATACATCGTGCATTATCAGCATTGCCAATTTATTTAAATTTAATTTGCTCTTTAATGTTAAGAAACATGATGTTAAGAAACGTGATTAAATACAGATTACCTGTACGACTTAAATATTCTCAGTAGAACAAAAATATTAAATATTCTTTCTTAAAAAAACGATTGAAATCTTTTAAAAATTTTTAGCGTACGTTTCTTAGGAGAAATGATATGGGGGCGTAACTATTTGCCTCCTATGATAGTATTCGAAAGAAAGTCTCGATTGTGTCCAATAGCTTTTACGGTACAGAGGGAAACGAAAATCATTTTAAAACGGAGAGGAAGCTGACACATTCGGCCTAAAGTATTGCGAGTACCTTCCGATATATTCCGAACGATTCTACGTTCAGCAATTCAGGAAACGTCCTTGCCGTGTATCTCTGTGTGAATCCACAAAACCGAGTGCTTTATGGCGATATTCAAATTTCATTGATACCCAAAATCTATGGGTTTTGAGGTATTCAGGACGCGAAAATTCTAAACATGCACTGGCAATGTTCTTGGTCTTGGTTTCTGCGACTTGGCCATTGTAGTATTGTAATTGTTCTTCGAGAAGACGAATATTCTAATAACGTGGACAATTTTAACTATTCGTTACAATATCATCTCGGAACGATCCGGATGTTAATATCTTGATAATCTGCGCGAGATATAGGTAAATCGCGAGGAATGTTATGCGAAACTTGCGCCGCTTTCACGACTAACAATCTCATTCTGAAGTAAATTTGGCGAGTATATAAACAGTAGCAACACTTCCAATTATCGTATCGTAATTTGTCGGGGTATCTCATACAGGAGGAAACTCGTGTAGGTCTTAGCGAGATGCGCGTACATCGAATACGCCGCGGGGAATAAAACTTTACGAATCTCTCTGCACATGCCAGCCACAACCTATTGATCGATTCATTCAATCGGAATTCATGAAACAGAGCAAAACGCATGACAAGAGTGAATGTCGAAGTTGAGCTTTCGATATTTTACACGTCACTGGAAACGTAAAAAATGCTCTTCCGCACATTAATCCTTTTTTTTATAACAAAATAATTTTGACAATACGAGAAGAGGCCAATAAAAGAAAAAAAATTCCGCAAAACACCTGAAAAGGATTCAAACCCGGAATTGAAATGTTTGTAAACGATTTTTTTAATTGTATATATATTCTTAAAGTTCTAATATACGTTCTTGTTTGCGAATTGCATTCTTTCGCCATACATGTATTAATATATTATTTAACTTATTAATATATTATTAACAATTGCGGAGACTTATATAGACACTTATATTACAATTATAGGATGCTTTCCATTTGATGACATAAGTCGACACAAGTCGACATAAGTATCGTTCTATCTTTATCACTCTCTGACTGTCAAGAAGGATAGAACGATGCTTACGTGTCGACTGCTTGTCATCAAATGGAAAAGCATCTTTATATTGGATTTATTCTTGAAGCCACAAACTAATTTGTTTTGTTTAAAATAATTTTTATTATTATTTTTTAAATTCTCTATTCTGGTATTCACTTTTATAATATAAGCGAGATCAACACGTACATTACATAACCTTAACCAATTTTATCGTATTATTAAAAAATAACAGGAAAAAATGTAATAGGGTATTTTCCGTTATAGATTTTGCTATAATCTGATAATGAGTTGACCGGAAGATAAATTTTTTCATATCAGGACAAAATCGCAATGAACGAATAACACTTTATCTAAATACAACAACCGAGTATTTGCGCGTGTAAGCCATAAATAATGCCGCAAAGGGGGATTATAGGGGTTTCTTAAGTACAGTATTACGTGCAGTAAATACATAGCGCGCGCGCCTGGCGCGGCATGGTATGGCATTCGGTGTAGTACGCGAGATACGCGCGTTCACACGTATGCGAAGAAAGGAGGAGAGGAGGAGAGAAGAGAGAGACAGAGAGAGAGAGAGAGAGAGAGAGAGAGAGAGAGAGAGAGAGAGAGAGAGAGAGAGAGAGAGAGA
>NW_012130074.1:4209376-4211465 GCF_000143395.1 Atta cephalotes
ATATATATATATATATATATATATATATATATATATATACATCATGTATTGATTTTCGCATTATTTACAAATGATGCACAAGCAGAAAAGAAAAAAGAGAGATACGCACGAGAATACTATCAATAATAATGATGAAATATTATAATACTTACATTTGCCTTCTTCTGATAAAACCTTGTTGTTTGATATGCGATGGCTTTATCATCAGGGTTGGTAAAGATTAATGTTTTTTTTTTTTAAGAATAAAACGTATTGTGTTTTTTCTTAAATATGTTTTTAATGTTTTAAACAGTACTATAAAAAAACATATTAAAAACATCAATTAAGCATGTTTTAAACTGTTTAAAACACGTTTAAAACATTTTTTACCAATACGGATTTTTAGATACGAATTCGCATTATCGATTTTCCGGCTGGTCCAACTTTCTTGAAATCAATAATAGCAGGTCGAACGCGCATTTGTTCGGCTTCATGAGTAATTTAACGACAGAGATTCAACAAATCCTCTCTCGATTTCGATGTAAGGTCGCAGTGAGAGACAGATGAGCTACATGAGATCCAATAAGAGTGGCTTATTAATTAAAGTCGGATTATATTAGCGGCCGAAGCGACAAACTTACAATTAGTGAATTGATCATGAATGCAAGCTTTCGTTATATTTCAGCTCAACCTATTACTTGGAAAATACATGTTATGTATGTTGTTATATCGAACATGAGTGCTTATCACAATATCGTTTCCTGTTTGAATACCGCTTCGGCAAACGCAAACTGTACCAGAAAAGACAACAAAATCGTATCCCTTAGTTAATTTAAGGTAAACTGTAATAAAAATTTAATCTGAGACATTGCTATAGAAAAACATTCTTGAAATTTAAAAAGCTGTATAATAATAAATTTTCGATGTTCTTATTACAAAAAAAATTGACTTTAGAAGTTATAAAAAAAGCTTAAAGTATTTATAATAAGATTCTCCATTCGCTTCAGAATATTCTGCGAATGTCAATAAGTTGAATTAAAAGCATTCGTAAGAATATACAAAGAGAAATCGGTTTGATCGCGTGACACTAAGAAAAACTATGGCAAAAAAAGAGATTGAAATCTTGTTATCTGCGATTATGATTTTCGATTTCGCGTGTTTGTTTGATATAAGAGGTTTTAATGAAGTGCGGCGCACCGGGAATCCCTTAATTTATCTCGAATTATTATGCGCGATTACTCGCAGCACTGACATATTGCGAGCTTTCAACCAAATTACGCAACATACATATTTTACTTCCGCCTCGGATATACGATTTTGTAACATCTATATCTTCCCTTCCTGCTGTTCCGATCACTGCTGTGCACGTACGTACGTACGTGGATGAAAAATAAAACTGTAAGCTTCCCGCCACGAATTTTCACAAACTTCCACGACGATCCGAGCCCCGCTTTGCCGCACTTGTCATTCGGATATTTTACTTCATGCGGCCTTCGATATTCATCGAAATTTTCGTTCATGGACTTCTCCATTCGCGTTCGAAACTTCCGCCCTTCAATTTGTCATCATCGGATTATTTCTTTCAACTTACGTGCACTTTAACCATCGGAAGCACATAAATGCTACAGCCGCCGCACGTTCGCATTAATAAAAATTTGCTTAGAAAATATGCTCAAGTCTATAGCGAAGGAAGGAGAATAAAATTGGAACAGAAATGATAAGAAAAGAAAGAATGCAAGAAGGCTTTCATATGCTGAGAACAGTATCATTTTGCATGCACGAACGTGACCGCGTCGTTAATGACTGCCATTTTCTTTCCGGAAATATCGTTACAGTGCATGGCAAACTGTTAATCAATTTGTATTCGATAATACATTCATCTTGCTATAAAACGTGAGCGCCATTCTTACGCAATCATATAATAATTTTTTATGTTAGTTACTTTATCATTTTTTTCTTTTATATATATATATATATATATATATATATATATATTTGTTGTGTGTGTGTGTGTTGTTGTGTAGAGATAAATAGTCGATCTTCTCTATATATAGTATAATAGTATTTTTATAGTAATTAAAACTTCTTTACTATAATAACGAAGTAATGT
>NW_012130074.1:4211485-4213680 GCF_000143395.1 Atta cephalotes
CGTACGTACGTACGTACGTACCGTACGTACGTCGTACGTACGTACGTACGTACGTACGTACGTACGTACGTACGTAGACGAGAGAAGAAGAAGAAGAAGAGAGAGAGAGAGAGAGAGAGAGAGAGAGAGAGAGAGAGAGAAGGAAGGAAGGAAGGAAGGAAAGAGAAAGAGAAAGAGAGAGGCAAAAAGAGATAAAAATAGACGCAATTCGATCTCGTGCAGCTCGTTAATTTGCAAACGCGATGCGGGATGTTATCATGCTCTTGAAGTGAAATCAAACGACTTCGTTCCGGTGCTCTTAAAGCTCTTGCTAAAGGGTACATTTACTTTGCTACGTATAGAAAATCTTCGAGGCGAGAAGAAAGCGAAGGAGGAAATCGCGGACTGTCGATATGACTTATTCGCAATCTTTCTCAAACTGATTGCGAAGGGCACAATGCCCCGCGGGACTGAAGTAAAGAGCAGTAGCCGAGAGGGAAGCAAAATACAGAACGGAGTGGAGGCGGCCATTCTTTTTGTTTTCTCTGTATTTATCTCGACGTTTCGCATGAAGAGAAACTAAGCGGAACGCATTAGCGCCTTTTGCTTACGGAAGAATTCTGTATGTATGAAAAATTCTATGCTGAGAGAGTTTTAACAATAAGAAAAAAGAAATTACATACAAAGAGGTATAACTTCTTTTTTCCACATTAACAGACATTCTTTTTCTACAGAAACAAATTCAGAAAAACGTATTCTTTGTAACGCAAAAATTGCGTTAAAGTATATTAAATAAATAATAAATCAAATTTTTATTTAAGTAATGAGATAACGTATATGTGAATAAAAACGAAATATTATTAATAGGAAGTTCAATTCAGCAAAAATAATTTTTAATTCTAAACTTTTCTGTACTTGACTATGTAATGACTATATTATGTTAAGCACTGTTACTGCATTTTTTATTGTAATATTATTTTAGTTACTTTAATTTGTTAATTTAATTTATCTCCTTTCTATATATATGCTTTTATATTGATGCTATACATACCGAATACTATTTAAATCATCACTATTTATTTTTAAACACTTATAATACATTTATTTGAAGATAAAAAAGTAGATTAAATTATGTTGCCATCTCTAAGCTGATGCTTTAGATTAGAAGCAGTCGATAAGTACGCCAGATTTCCCGGCTTGAGTTTTAACCCAAACTGACCCGTATTTCCGATCGTCTTTATTAATTAATCAAACTGCAGCAGAATTACTAATTAACGATAAAAAATCAAATTTCATTACGCACGAGATACACGTTGATGAATCTTATTATTTGATAAACTCTCACCGCAATATTCCGCTTTCCTATGCAATAAAAAAAAATTGCGATAGAAATGAACAAATTGATCAACAATATTATCTGCAATAATTGTGAAACACTAATTAATCTATATTATAAATGGAATCTATTTTAATGTGTGGTTTCGAAAAAACTAGCAATATTTCAACTTGATAATCGAAAAATATTTGCACAGCGCACTAAAAGTTTTTATCTCATTTATCTCATTATTGGCAGACAAGTTACGCGTGACTTCATTTTTAATGAAACTCGTGAATAAACAAAGATAAACGAACCGAGAAATTAATTAAACTTGAGGTTATCGATAATATGTGTAAAAAAAAAACTGATGATCAGAACAACGTATTTCACGCAAAGTTATAACGAAATTGATATTCCATTTTCCAATCCCTTTCAATCCCTTCCGGGTGATTTTCCTTCTGGGAATTCAAATGGATATACTTTTGATGTTACATAAATATGTGCATTACAAAGACATCGACTACGCACATTCCTATTATTGTCTCTTCTGACATTAACCGCTGTCTTTTTCGAGATGCTATCATCAACAGTACTTCGCCGCAAGCTCCATTATACGCTCTACGCTTCCTCGTGCAATATAATTGCATCAACTGTAAGGTAATGTCAGTAAGGTCGAATGTCCGATGGCATTTCTAAAATTAACAGCGATGCAATATCTAAATGTGCATCAACGTAAAGAACATGCACACACTTTCTTGTCTTTGATTATATCGAACAAAGCTAAATCATGCTGAAGAAAATATAAAATATAAAATATAAAAATATAAAATATAAAATATGTATTTATATTTATGTAGACATATATATATATATATATATATATATATATATATATATA
>NW_012130074.1:4216483-4225755 GCF_000143395.1 Atta cephalotes
TTTACTTATATATATATATATATATATATATATATATATTTGTGTGTGTGTGTGTTTTTGTTGTGTGAGAGATAAATAGCGATCTTCTCATATATGTATAATGATTTTATGATAAATCTTTTACATATAACAGTAATGTTAGGTCATATAATAATATATTTATCATATTTACATTATTATCGTACTTCTCTTGTATATAATAGATCGTAGATAATAACGTTTAACGTGGCATATTTCAGGTCACGCAATTTTCAGTCAACCTATGGTATATTTATGAGAGAAGGTGACTGCGTGTCACGTAGCCGTTTTCTTTAGCGGTTGAGTCGTTCCCTTAGTCCTTGAATGGAATTCTCTTTTATTTGAAAATCAATTTATCTGCAAATGCAGAAAATTGCGAAAATTGTGATCGCTCCTTCATTTCGGCAACACATTTTCCTCGATCGTTGCATCGTTGAGAGCAACGTATATTTCTTTATTTATTATTATACGGCGGAAAAACGTTAGGGTGAAACGTTCTTTCATTGAGAGTCAACACGTATAATTGAAACTTAATGAATGTTGTGTGAGAATATAGTGTTTACATTTGACATTATCACCTGTTTAATGAATGAACGACATTCTTATTACTGCAATGATTACTACAGTTTTAGATACTGGCGCAATACTAGCAAACTACTGGTTAAGTTACTAGATAATAACTTGAACTCCATACTGGCAGATGGTACTAGTCCATTTTAGTCATTTATCAGTGATGGCCCAGTACTAGCTAATAGAACTTCAACCGTCATTTAACAACCAGTCATTTGCCAGTGATGGCTCAGTACTGGTTGACAGAACTTTGATCAGTTGACAATTGTAACGGTGGCTAAGCGTCGGTTTTGTTGTAACTGCTGACAATCCTATATGGGTTTCTGGCTGTGCGATTGATTCGTTAAATATAATACACAGATACATTTGGCGCAAATATTTGGGTCGTCCGGTCGATTAAGGAAGGGCAGTTTTCGGCAGTAGATTCGGATTTGCCAGAGGCAATGCGAGATATTCTGCGCATTACGAGAAATCGTACCATTTCGACACCCGAAAGAAGAAGAAATATTCTGCGATAAAACAAGAAAAAAATTTGTGCTAGAGTAGAGCAATAAATTCCGTAACTTATTGTTATGCACGAAATTGTCCATGCTCTCGTGGGGAAAGCGTAGTAAACAGAAACGTGCGCAGCAGAGTTTGAGGCTTCTTTTTCTTCTCCGTTTCTTTTTTTTCTTTTTTTTCAAAATGTCCTACTTTCTGGGTAATATTTATAGCGATATAAAGCAGCGCAAGTTTCGGAGCCAAATCGAGCACGAACTCGACTCTCGAACTGCTTTTTATCCAACTGTAACTTTTGCTCGCGACCCAACTGCCCTTCTATCGAAGAACCCTTTTTGAGTCCCTTTCTATTCCATTCCTCTGTTATCCTTCCTCCTTTCTTCTCTTTTTCAATGTGTACGTTCGCCTTTTCGCTTGGCTCTTCACTGGATCTCATGGACCCGGGAAGAACATCGAGATATTTGAACTTTCACGCCACGTAAGCGATCTGATATAAAAGTTTATTTGTAAACTCTCGGCCTCTCCTACCGAAAACCACTTTCAGCCATTCGGTATAATCCTTACATAGCCGTCACAATGAACGATCGGAGAATGAAATGTAGAACTTAAGACACACTCTGTATACAGAGTAATAAATTTGCGTTGAAGAGAGAGATGGGTGCTTATTTCAGGCGTTTCCCAAGCGTCTGATTTATCTAAGCAACTTGGATATAAGGATATACGTCGTATTACGTCCCTCGGGAGAACAGGTGTTGAGAATAATTTCACCCCTGGCCGATTTTCTCGTTCCGGCAACCGCCCATTCTTTTTACGTTGCGCGAAAAGTACATAGAGACAATGCCAAATAGATGTTGAGCAAGAGAAGCTTCGGGCTAAGTTTACCGTGCTACGTTTTACGCGGTCTCTCCACACCGCGTAAAAATTGCATCTGCATCGAAGAGATGCGAATAAATCCTTCGGAAATCTCATGTCTCTCGCAGCTGCAAGAAATTATTAAAACATTTCGGGCGAAGCTGTGCATGTATACCTTTCGATATCTACCGGTAAATCGCGTCAAACTCGGACGCAAGCTTAATCCGCCGCGAGATTTCACGCGATCAATACCATACCATGTTCCTTGTCGAATTGTCGAATGGCACGTCGTCATTTTTCACGTCCTGCAAAGCGACAGGCACCTGAATGCAAATCGCTTTCGTTGCATTTACTATCCGTATCTCTTTGCGTTCGCGCCTTCCAGCGGTCTTATACACAGCGAAGAAAAAAAAAAAGAAAAAAGAAACTGTCACCCGATAAGAATGTCGAGTCGTTGAGGCTTGTAAAATACGATTGAGACCCGAACTTGTCGAGATCCTCCTGAAGAGGATAGAATACTGCTTATTTTTCATTCTGTTAGATATATTGTCCCTTACGCACTGCGGTTTTGTTTTTCCAGCAAATTTGAGCGGAGGGGAAGAGAGATATTCTTATAGTATAATGTCGATCAAACACGAATATCTGAATAGCTCAATAATTAAAGCTGTTCTTCCAAAAATTTATTATTCATCCAGCATATTTTATTTTATCACTAATTAAGCTAAATTATCATTAATTAAAAAATTGATCAATTTTGTCTTTTATCTGTTGTAGCATGATGTCTGTCTGGATGAAGTTTACCAATATTGAACAACATGATCATCTTCGATGGATTTAGATATAAACTTTAGAACGTAAGTAATGCTTTATAAGCAATTTCCTTTTTTAATTTTCCGGGAGTTGCGTAAGTTAATAGTAGAATCAATTCTGTCAATGGAGTTATGAACTATCTCAAAAAACACTTCCGAAAATTTTGAGACGACAGCAGAATCTTATTACGAATATATACTTTATATACGCTTATATTATAAATATAAGCGTATATGTTTATATTATAAATATAGCGTATATGTATTATATTATAAATATAAGCATGTTTGTATAATATAAGCGTATATGTTTCTCTGCTATGAGTAAAAATAAATTTTGTATTTCTACAATTATTGTAATCGATAGATAGATTTTTAGTTCATTGGAGCGAATTGACCTTGTTTGAATTTTTCTATTGAGACAACAGTCATTTCTAAATTAAATACGAGGAAAATGAAGTAATTCGCATGAATTAAGTTTCCAAAATACAATAAAATAAGATTTTATTGTACATTGGAATGAAAACTGACTTCGAGTTTTTTAGAATGTCACATTTAATATGTGACATTTAAAAAATATATTGCAAGTAATAATAAGATTATTAAATAAATATAAAAAAGAATGTTCATTCACAAAGCTATATATAGATACTAAGAAAATCTGTACAGATTAACTTTCTCTTTCAAATTTACACTCTCAGAAGCTAAAATTATCAATTTCAACTTTTGATAAATTTCTTATTTAATTTTAATATAATAACATATAATTAATATGTAGCAATTTCAAGAAGTTTCTCTCCTTTTTATTTTATATAATTAATTATTTTGATTTTTAATTCATATAATGAATTAAAAGCCAAATAATACGACTATTTGTATAATGCTATAATTGTCATTTTTCGATATGCTGCAGTGGCAAGTACAATATTTTAAAACGCAGCCTTATCTTGTTGAATTTAGCTGTCATCTTTTCACAACGATATCAGACAGCGTACGCTATCAACTCGCTTGGTAAAGCAAACGAAAATGTGATTTTGGTACTCCACGGCTACGGGTAGTAAATCACGTATCGTGGTTGTCGATGTGCTTCCTCCGCTTTTGCCTAATCTAATCTACATGTTTGCTCAATATTCTCACGCACGCGTATCCTCTCGTCACATTTTCATCATTATTTCACGTGATTTTCCCGCCACCACAAAACTACGGCGACGATTTTCAAAGGTGATAATACCTTTCATCCGCATCTAAGTTTGCCGTCGCAAACCCACTGCTCTATATTTCTTATGTTTTCGCATTTTCTCTCTGGAACTTATAAGAAGAAGTTTTTGCAGCTTTATCGAAAGAATGGCGAAACGTCATTCCTCCCGACATAGAACTTTTTATTCTTTCACATTTCCGCGACTGCGACAAGCCGACGCGCAACGCGACGCGCGTCGGTCGCATCGCATAGCAATCTCTAAAAACCTGAAGAGAAGTTTTAAGCTGTTCTTTCACTGTCCTCATACCCGACATGCTGCGGTCATTAATTTTTATAACTCTCACCGGCAAAGAAACGAAATTCAACGACTTTAATTCACCGTTTGCATAATGTCGCAACAGGATAAGCTGATAGAACTACAACGAATCTTTTGAAAAATAAATGCGAAATACAAGCTTAATACTTCAGGACTAAATTCAATTATTGTTACTCTCTTTTCCATCCTTTCCGCCGCGAGCAACGAGGACAATTTTTTGTCCTCCTATGAATTCTTTAAATGATACGGTAGAGTACGTGGGAGGTACAAGGTAAAATTTATATTGCGACACGAGCAGCAATGCGGGATGTAAACCACATGCTGGTCTCGCTCCTGCTCGCTTCTAATCTAGTGGTGAGGAAAAAAGAGTTACACATTGAACATGCAAATATATTGAACAAATATCTACTAAATGGAAAAAGATTTTCATTCTAAAGCCTACTATAGACAATCTATATAATTCGCGATCAAATTTAGAATCGAATTCTATTTACAATTTTGCTTAATAACTTTTATTTTTGGTTTATTTTAAAATATTATTCTTTATAAAATACTTTTCTTATCTTTTTTGTCTAAAGTCCACTTTACACGATTTATATGATTTCTATAGAAAACATATATTAGTGATATATATTTTAGTGATATATATGTATGTATTTTATTTATTTCAATATTTTTTTATGTACACGACACGCAAAATTATAAACAGAATTCTATTCCGAATCATTTTATAAAGAACAACAATATTTTGAGGTAAAAACAAAAGTAAAAGTTATTAAGTAAAAAGCTTGAATACAAAGTGTATCTAAGAAAACAAAGAATACAAATGTCCATAAAGGTAATTTAATTGCTCAGAAAGAACATTAAAGTTAAAAAACTTTACTCAAGTTACATAATCCATTAGAATAATCCAACAGGCATTAGTGTAACTCAACCTAAAGGTATGCCACATTTAAATTACAATTCTCGGATGCGCAGTAAATCGGAAGTATTTATTGTTATTTTGTCGGAAGGTTGCTATTTGATACAATTGAAATTGGATAAATAAAGATACAGTAAATCCTTTAAAACCTAAGTTAGAAAGAAAGCAGCACACATATCGATGTAAGCTAACGTAAAATTTTTCCTCAATCTTCAATTAGTGAAAAGGAGAAACTTCAAAGATAAAGAGAGAAATATAATTAATCCTTTTTATTTTTAAGAATATAATTATTACTTTATTGCACATCTATTTTAATTCTTAATAAATAATTTACAGTATAAAGAAAATTCTATAAATTAAATTATTCGATATTTAATGAATCATGATATATTTTTCATTTTTCAAATATCTCTTTTATATTGAATATGTGACATTAATGATAGCGGAATATGAAACAAAGATGTTTCTCTTTGCTATCTCGTGATTTGCTAACTTACGGAAAGTTAATTCGCTACCTTCCATCTTTCCCAGTTCTAGCTTCTCCTCTAATTATTGCGCAGCAAACAAATTCGAATTACCCTAAATGACTACGAGCACTAATTCGAAGTTGGAACGTACACACTAAGATGGCTGAAAAGTTTAATTACATTTGTCACAGTAGAAAATAGGTTGTTTACGTAAAGACTAGAAGACGTCGATCATTGTTACACACTGCGTTACGTTGTTAGTATGTAGTATGCTTACAACATTTATTACTACGCTCTGTGCGATAGTTTTGCTTGAAACAGGAATTACCATTAATTTCAAACCGATTGTTTTGAATAAGATGAATTTTTATCGTAAATAATTTCATTTAAGAAATAACCGAGGCATTAATCATTCGTTTGGCTTTATCGCATACATAAATTAAGTGTATGAATATACGTTTACTTTTATTTAATGATTGCAGTTCGTGCGTGTTATCAATCGATTCGTAAATCAGCGAGAAAGGAAATGCCAAATATATTTCGGCTAGACTAATATTGCACATTTCTCAATCGAAAACGAAATTGCATCGTGTAAAATCACTCAGTTACCAAAATGAAAGCGTACGACAGAATTTATTACGCGACCCACATGGCCGACGCTTCGAGCATGTGATATGTTCGCCATCAATTTTGATTATTTTTCCAACGATGTGGAATGAAATGCTCGCCTATGTATGAAAATATAAATATATTTATTTATTTTTATAGAGTTCAAAACATACAAAATGCAACAAAACGTACAAAATACAACAAATACTTTTATGTATAAATTTTCTTTTGGTAAGAATTTTGTAAAAATTTTGCGAAACTATTTGTTATAGAATTAATCAACACAGCGCAACGGTTAAATAATATTTGCGACGGAAGATCATCAGATTGTATGATTTTTTAAATGAGCTATACATCAGCGGATATCTAATTTCAAGTTTAATTGTCAAGATTGTACAGATCATAATCGCCTATTAAATCTTTGCTCGACGAGAAATCGATTTCAAATTCATCAAAAAATTTATGATCGAAGGAACACACGGTAAATCTGGGTCACTCCGTATGTGCCACTGGAACGTGTAGGAAATGCACTCACGGCTTTGCAGTTCCCAGCTCTTTAAACGTTGTTAAATCTAGCAAAGGCAATCTTAATTGGAGCGACATTAAATGCTCGCGTGTATAGGGCTGATGATTCAAATTACCTTTATTAATAAAAGCTCCATGATTCTGCATCTTCAATTCTCCGCTGTCCGTAACACACGCGTAATAATGACTTTCATTTTTTCTCATGACAAGAATCAGCAGCAGATGTAATTTGTCGAGATAACTCTCGGAGATTACCCGTCGATTAATCAATCGTGATTAATACTAACGGTCGGGCAATATTTATTCCCAGTGTAGATCTCGATGTGTTGAGGGGGATGGAAAAAAAATGTGCTGAGGCAGACGGGCGCCAAGCAGAATTAGATTTAGAGTGCCAGTCATTCTTGCTTTCACGTTTTTACGCACGATGCAGCATGTTGTTCTATCGTGAGACTTGCCTCAGGTTGCTGCAAAAGCAACAGGGAAAATGGCATACAATAGGGCTCGTGCATCGAGCTTCCTAAACGCGAACACGCGAATAGCCATGCTGCGGTCCAATTGACACGCACAAAACCCATTTAATAGATGGTGGAAACGTCACTACGTCGGGATTAGTAACACGTGACGTATACACACGGTTGCCTCGCTGGGGAATTAAACTGATGAACATCTCTGTACATTATCCTAATCAAATAATCAGATTATCAGTTCTCGCTCAAGGTGATTATTAAGAAGACGTGAATTCGGTAAGATTTGAGATCTGTTGTATAACATGTCAGACAAAGCTTTTTTTACAATTGTCGTTTATGGCGCGTCATAGACGTAATAAGAATAGATTGCACGTTTTTACGACGACATTGTTACTATCGGTTTAGAAAGAGTAATGTAGTTTCAATCATATTACTCCTTTTTTTTTCTAGAGAATTTGAAAAGAGAATTAAAGAGAGTTAAAGAGAGATATGCTCAATTCTTTCTAATAAAGTGTAGGAGATTGTGTATCTTGAAACGAATAAAAAGTTACAAAGGTGAAAAAAATGAATTTAGAATATTTATAATTTCATTGATCAATATCTAATAAATTAATTTACTTTTGTCATTTTCACCTCATTTTGAAATACACAAATCGATCCCCTGAAACTAAGATCAGGAAATGCACAATCTATAGGACCTAATTACTGACGGTGTCCCAAATATTAACAATCTGATTTTAAATGCTCTTTTAAATATATAAATTATATTATAATTGCATTTAATTTTATTTAAATTTTAAAAATGTCTACTTATAGTAACATTAAATACAATTTTACTTATAATATAATTTACATATTCAAAAAAGCATTTAAAATCAGAATTTGGGACACTGTCAGTAATTGGGTCTTTTATCCTTTCATTTATGAACGCGTCGAAGCCAGTATAACTCATTGCGGATTGAGCGTTCGAGTCCGGATTAAAAAAAATATGGAAATATATTGCGTCGCAACATCTTAATGTTTTTATATGATATTATAGACAAGGTTCGAAGATGAAAGACAAATCATGTCCTTTGAAGGATCTCGAAAATTCCGACTATGTTCCTGTCGACATTCTCGCGATAGATGCCTATGCGACTTTGCAGTTTCGCTGCAATTCGGCTGAATAGCAAGAGTCGGACACGCTTGGCTAACGCTCGCGTGGGTTGTACACACGTGACATCGATCTGAGGACTTCCCGACCTGGGCGTGGTCTCGCAAAACGGGAATAAAGGACCGCGATCGTTTATCTACCAGCATTTAACGCGGACGTCACAGAAAGGGAGCCATCATTTTTTAAGCGCTATAGTAAATCATTCTTTGCGAGTAAACTTTATAACCTAGTCCAGTGCAAGTACAGTGTTACATACTGATTAGTATTTTATTCTGACGTCTAGTATCTTAAGGATTACTCCACAAATCATTTAAATTTATGACCATCTAAAAATCATTTATAATTAGTACTTATTACGAATGTAGTGTAAAAATTTTAAAAAGATATAAATAGATAACAATATTAAAAATCTTTTACCATATGAATATTTACACTGAGGGAAAGGATTTTGTTAATTTAACAAGCCACCAGTACCTTTAACCGGTGATCGGTAAATACGTGACAACAAATTTTGTTGTGATTACCGCTAGTCTGTTATATCAACCAATTATTAGTAACAGAAGCAAACTATTATATATAGAATCTGATCTTTTGGATAAATTTTAGACTTGTTTACATAGAATTCGTAGATGATCGTGGAGTCTTAAGTCATAGGAAATCGATCAAGCACAGTCTAATATAGGGAGAATACTTGACTAGGAATCGTCTGCGATTTTTTATATATATACATATATATATATATATATATATATATATATATATATCTCTTATTGTACTAGTATACTATTAGTATTTATTTACTTACTAATTAAACGTAATTTAATTTCGACAATACGTAAAACTAAAAACTACGATACTTAACTTTTTA
>NW_012130074.1:4225775-4232365 GCF_000143395.1 Atta cephalotes
AACGTTAAAATTAAGGGAAGGAAGTACTTACGTTACTAAGGAAGTACGTCTCGTCGTATTTATTATATATAATATATATATATATATATATATATATATATATATAAGTCTCTTATTTGCTAGTGATACTATTGATTATTTATTACATTAACGAATTAATTTGCAATCGTAACAAAAAATCGATCATTTTTTAAACAAATATCACATTTGCTTTTCCTTGATTTGTTCTTATAACAAAATCATTTCTCTCAGTGTAGAAGCATCAGAATGTAAAAGGATGCATGTTAAATAGCTTCTTTAAACTATTAATACAATAAACTATTAACTATTACAATAATTATGTTATATTAAATTATATGTATCTTCGTGTACTATAGATATACATTTATAATATACTTATTTCAAGATTTTTTAAATTGAAAATGTAGATGATCATGGTATGCAGATGAAGCTTGTACGCTTAAAAATTGATGGCAATATAGTGCAAATTAATTCAATGACCAAATTCATAAATTAGTTTATAGAAATAATAGCTTTTTTTAATCACTGTCTGTTTGTTTGTAAAATGGGAATATGACACGCAATAAGCGCTGTGACAGATAGCTGCAATTAAAAATCATACTTTTCATCAGGATCGTCATCAGGAAATCTCTGCGGAAAATTCTCAATTTTCGAACATGCAAACCTGCGTGCATTTTCTGTGTATATCGATGCATGTGGATACATTTGCACGAACAATCTGACAAATTTGTTTGACGTGAACGTGAAAAATTCGTGGAAAAAATCTCAATTTTTGTATTTTTCAACGGAGAATATCCGGCTTATATTCTATTATATATAATTTCCACTATTATATATAATTTCCACAAGAAATGGAAGTTCGCTATATTTACCGCATGTTTTAATGCGCGACCAGGAGTTATTCACTTATTTTTCCGACAAACAGTTCACGCCATGCAGGAAATTAAACTTTTCCTTCCATAACTAATTTTCCACCAGGTTTGCGCCACGAAATATTTTCGACGCCAGATTATGGTCGGGAATATTAGTTTGCTCTCTTTTTCTCTCTCCCCCTCCCTTGCATCCTCGCACTTCTCACTGTACCGATACGTTAATTATGCAGCATAATGCTTGTTGGACCCCCGCGAAAGTTCGCCGCGTATTTTACGGCGCGTGCGGAGTTATAATTACAACAAAATATCACCTATTATCAACGTATTTACCGCCGCTGCTGCGGTACCGTAGGGAAAGAGCAAATTTGTTTGGCTACATGCGTAAGTTGGCACGTAACAAGCACAAAATTAAGTTATCAATTTACGATGTTCCTGTTTAGAATTCAGACAACAGTTGAGAATTAGTTCCACCAAGAAGGACCGTCATTTCATTGCCTTCTAACGGATGACCGATCTTCTTCCTTGTGAAATAATGCATTATTGGCAATTATAATGCGTCAACTATAATAGACTCTGTTGCATCAAGTATGTGCTAACTATAACAGAATTTGCCTCTAGGCACTTAGCTTGTAAAGTTGTGTGTTTCCACAAACGACGTTCCAATCTTTGCCAAGAATGCGTTGAAGAAAAATGAGCTCTGTTAATAGTCGCTTATATGCGCTAAGCAAGTCTTTTGCAATTTATTTAGATAGTCAATGTGGGCGGGAGCGATTTTACGATGAAATATAACCTTCTTTAGAAAGATTCTTTAAGAAATACCTCGGTTTATTACAACCAATTCTTTCATGAAAAAAAGAAATGTGAGCTATGAATAACACAAAATTTAATTATATATGCAATAATTGTGATAAACGGACATTTTAAATTATATAAAATTAAATTTTATAAAACTAAATTACTTTATATCTTACTTTTATATCTTATACAAGATAAATTACTTTAATTTTATAAGAATGTGAACTCTTAAACTTAAATAACGACATTAATATTTTAAGATATTAAACTTAATTTTTTGTTGCAAAGTTCATGAGCTGATCACACGTAACAAAACAAAAACGGATAAATAATAAACAACTCCCGTATTATGGCATTAAAGGAGCAGTCCACTACCGTTTAATTAATCTTCACGCAGCATCGTCGAAGCAAAGCGGAAAGCTCGATCCGTGCTTAATTAAGGTGTCTAAGCGCCGTGTAACACCAGACGCATTTCAATGAGCATCCGCAGCAAGTGCCTTAGGAACGTCAAATTCGATTAATTATACAAATCGATAGATCAGATATTAATTTTGTACGATACATGACGTGCATTATGCCACATACAAAAGAATCGACTTTATATATGGCTTTTAAAGCAATTTTTAATTGCTTTAATTAATTATCAAATTTTAAACTTGAAATAAAATCAAGATATCAAAGCAAAGAATTGAAATACTATATTAATTCAATTGAATTAATTTGCGAATTAATACATTATAATCTACAATTAACAGAATAATATAATTTAGTTAAGTATATAAAAAAGTATATAAGATAAATAATCTCGAAACATTTCAATTTAGATTATATATTGATTATTTTATAAATATATTAATCAAGCTATTTGTTATAATTTAATTTATTATATTATAAAATATTTTATATGCATATCATAGAAATACGACAAAATATACTGAGAAATTGCATCAAAAATGATTACTTTAAAAAATGATTGAATTAGTCTCTAAGGAAACATATTTGGTTCAAAGAATTTACCTTCGATATTTATATCGAGAATTCGAAAATCTTTTGTATATATGTAGTACAAACAAATAATGAAACGAAAATGGAAAGAAGCGTAACAGAAAAATTTTTGGCATCACCACTCACAAGATTAAGGTTTACGATGCGCACACGAAATGGAAGAAAAGCGTTGAGATGGTTTATCCCGAATCGGTTGCATCATTTGTCTTCGTTAATCGAATAATCTCAACTGAAAACTTTCAGAAAATAATGAAAAATGTACCGTTACTGACAATAAAAACTCTGTGTCGTCATGTGGATCATCTTCGAATAGCTAAAGCTTCTTGAGAAATTTCTTCATGCGATTAAACCTTGACCTTTTGATTCCACGAAGCCGTTACACCCCCATATGTCTCAAGAAAGGACGAATACAAGTAGAGCGTTTAGACATATTCATTAAGCACGATTATCGGCGATGTGTGAAAGATCATCGCATCCGCTCGACTATTAACTCCTGACACATCGGAACTGAAGTTTCATCATCTGAAAATTATCTAATTCCGAGTTAATGGAATAACATAATTACGGATGTTTAAAAGGGAAAGATTTTGATAAATTAAGCTTTAAAACTATAAATCGATAATACAATGTCATTCATCTCATAAAAATAAATCTCGCATATTAAATGAAGCGAAAATACGAGCAACATTACTTTCCATTGTGGCCCCGTTACACATATATTTCCTTGGATGTATACGCCAGATATCGAACGAACGGGTGGATGGTTTAATGGAGTTTGACCGTTGATAACAACGATGCGACGGGGGAGTTCTGAGTAATAACGTTGATAACACCGTTCATCGTCGAAAAGCTGTGAACGCGTACATATTGTACTATTGCACACATCGTGTTTATTTGTACACTTGTTCGAGTTTATGCTCGTGTATATTTGCATACGGATTTCGACGAATATACATATTTACTTATACTTGTGCACATTGATATATACATCAAGAATACCTGCTGTGCACGCATGAATGTCAATTTTCAAAGAGCAACCTTTGATTATCTAATAATTATTTCGTAAGTTCTGTTGTTGTTCTATCCAGTCCGTTATTATTTGGAATCATTAAAAAGCTCAATACAACAACGAAACAATTTAAAAAGTTTATAACAATTATCATGTGGAAATCAAGATATAGATGTATTAATTAAGTGATTCTTATATATAAATAGAATTTTAAGATGTCATAAATCAATTATAGAACCGTGTCAGCATCTTAAGATATTACTTAAAACAGTTTTAAAATAAGAATCTACTACGAAAAAACCGGCCTATATTTTATATTTTTGCACGAAAGTTCTCTGTTGCTATAACAAAATATTTAATTTATTGCAAATTGAATAAAATTTATTACTTCAATTTCTAAAATAAAATATTTTCTATTATAAACGTCTTTCTCTCTTTCAATTTTTTTATTAATTTATTTTATTTTATTTTATCAATTTTTCCATTTTTTTTACCTTCTCTCTCTCTCTCTCTCTCTCTCTCTCTCACACACGAATAAGCTAATAAAGTAAAGCAGGAAAAATGAAGTACTTGACTCGTTTTCACAAAGAGTGATTTTCGTATAAAACTTTTCGTAGACATGTCTGAAACCTTTGTTTTTCGCATCGAAGAGAAACGTGCAGGTCAGTCTCCTGCATCCGCAAGACTTAAACCTCCAAGACCTTAACTTTTTCTAAAGTGCAATCTTTCTCGTGCACGAAAACTTCCCGAGACGGACTCGTTGTAGAAAAAAATCGCGTGAAGTGAAGTTTGCTGCTTGATATCATCTCTGCAAAATCTTGTTTTTCCGGATTTACATGATTTGGGTTTTTGCAAACGCCTTGATCGCGCGACTCGTACATTATCCGCGCCGTTAACGTGGACGCGTTTTGCACATTTTCTTTTTTGTTAGTTTTTCTTTTAACATATTCCATACGCGCGGTTGCGTGTTTTAGCGTGCTGTAGCACACGGGAAACTCTCTGGTATCAACGGCACATATAGCCACTATTCTATCGACCGCCCCACATATTATACCTCCACATTCTTCCTCCTACTCTATTCTCCTCGTTCCTCATCCCCTGTATCAAACTGCAGCCAATTGGACCCCCGTAACGAAAGCATGAACGCGCACGCGTGCTTTCCAATTATTTCTTCGCAATTTTTGTTAAATAAAAAACTTTGAATCCGTCAGGTTGAATCAACGCTGAGAGATTCTTAAATATTTTTATTAAGAAAATCAACGTGTGTTTATTAAATTTTTCAAAAATTTTCTCTGGAAATAAATTTTCTATTGAATATGTATTTTTTTATAATATTCCTGTTTATCAATGATTAATAAATGTCATTCAGAACCAACACTGGATGTTTTTGTATACGTAATTTATCTACGATAATAATAATAATAATTTTGTTTATGATAATAATAATAATAATAATAATGTTTTGATCTACGTTTCGAATTCTCTTCAGTTCAATTAATTAACATTAATTAATGCAATCGAATTACAAACGATTTTTATTTATATAATTTTATTTATATAATTTCTAAGCTTTAATTATATATCTGCAAGAAATAATGAGAACAATTTTATTATACAGTAATGATTTATATTCGAATGTAACAGTTTCAGTAAAAGCTTTTGTAACAATAGAGAAGACTTGCACAAACTGCCAATCGTCTATTTATTTTTTCCTATTTTCAAGTTTTCCTATAACTCAAAGTATTTTTCAATAATTTTCTGAATATTTTCCTCCGCTTGTTTACATAATTCCGTGAAACAAAAGACGAATGAATAATGGTTTTCCCCGAGAGTCACCCTGCTTCGCAATATCGTAATGAAATATGCATGCGCAAACAGCTATTTGCACATTAGAACGGCTCCTATTATCTTCATAACGGCAATAATGAGGCACACATGTTGCGACTAACGAGTATCGTATCGTACAGAAAACAATAACGCTTGCCATTCGCCTTTCGCGATGAGAAATTCATAAATCGGATATAGTAAATTTTATTGTCCGCGATCGATAGCTATATTTAATTCTTACCATTAAAGTAATCAATATCCTAGTCAGGAATATTTCAATGAGGAGAAAATAGTTCGTTAGTTAATTATGTAATCCATAACTAATTAACGAAGTGGCCAACTGAATAGTAAATAAAAAAAGAAATAATATGCATTTATGTGTTCAATCTCCGTTCAATCAAATGACTTTCTAATTGAAAACATCGCTTGTTGCTTATCGAATGTCGCGTCGTCATCATTTTACTTGCTTTTTTTTTTCTTTACACGCTTATTGATTTTGCTAATTGCTGCATGAATTACGATTTACGAATATATAACATTATTGTATAACATTGTATGCAAAAAAGCTAGTATAATTTAATTATTTGCAAAAAAAAATAATTCTATTCTGTTCTACACAAAATATCTCGTTGCTGTCCTTAAAGAATTTGAACATAAAGAGACAAGATTATGAATTTAAGATTATGATATTGAGAAAAATTTCTAGTTGTAAAAATGAACGAACCAGAAGATTCTGATCATATCAATCAGAATTCTAGTTATCTTATGTAACTAGAATTATAATAGATTCGATCAGAAAATTCTGATTTGTCATTTCCAACTAGAATTCCAATTAATGCAATTTGCAACCAGACCAGACTCCATTTCCAATGCAATTATATTATTGTAAAAAATACCATTTTTAAATAACTTTTTGAATACAGTCAGTGTATGTACAATGTGTGTACAGAACAGATAATTATTTTTTTACATACTTTAAAATGTATATGAAAAGATATAACATTAAAAAAATAATGTTAACAGTTTACACATCCTTTTCCTTTTCAATAATTTAACTTATT
>NW_012130074.1:4236107-4240552 GCF_000143395.1 Atta cephalotes
ATATATATATATATATATATATATATATATATCAATATATATTACGAAATCGCGAATAAAAAAGGTATATTATTTCATCCGTTAAATAACATTACAGATAATATAATAATTGTATATTTTACAAATAAAAATTATTTGTATAGACATTTATATAGACATTTCTATCGTCCTTTAATAAAAAGTCAAAAAGTATCGTGTTACCGTAAAAATAATTTAATTAATTATATAATTAATAAAAGTTTGCTTCAATAACAATACAAATGTTATCACAAGTCTAATAAAGCTTGAAAGTTTCTGAACATTCTTCAGATTCGCCAACTTTCTTTCGTGGAGTAGTAGCGGTGGTTTCATAAAATCTGACGCAGAAAAATAGGGCAATGCACAACGCTAAGCGCAAACGAGATAAACTTCTTCTGATGCGAAATGAGCTTAAGCAAGCTGCTGTAAATTTTATCCCCGGACTCTCGTACATAACTAGATCCACGAGAAAATGTACCGAAATGGAAATCAATATCTCTTAATTAAAATGTGCGAAATTTGTTTTGATACTTACTAATATACTAAAACATTTATATATTTGTAAATCAATATAGTTGTTTTTTTAAATTATCTTTTAATCAATTTTTGTAAGTTGATACATTTATTATTTCTTATTACATTTACATAATTACATATACATAATTATGAAAAATGTTCTAAGCTATTACATATATTTTTAATAATTAATGGCTGTATTTAATAGAAAAAGTAGCTCTACAACTATTGTAAAATTTTTAAATATAGTTTTTAATGTTTTAAATCTTGCACTTATTGGATCTAAATGTAAGCCAATCAAGGTCTTGGATTTACGAAATTTTGTAAATCAATTATATTAAGAATTTTATAACAGTTACAAAGCTGCTTTTTCTGCTGAACGCAGTCATTGAACTTCTTTCAAAATAGATTATAAGCTAAAAAGATTTATACGAGATATTGAGTTGTTATTTATTTTACGCGATTTATTTAAAAATTAAGGGATTTGAACAAAATAAATTTTGAAGAGAAATGGAAAAAAAAGATATATTTTATATAGTTTATTTCACAAATATATGTATGAATTTTTTATTTAAAATTTTTTATTTTTAAAACAGACATTCAATATTAAAAATTTTTAAATCACAAGAATAAATGATTTTTAGTTTTTATAATTATTATTAGAAGATAATTGATCAAAAAATTTGTAAATAAAAAGAATATTAATAGCGAAATAACTTATCATTTGAAAATAATTTGACAAAACAATAATACTCAATAAATGTAAACTTTATTCAGGAAGTTGCAAATAGACTTTCTGATGTGTCATGTGAAATGTTACAACCTACGCATGCTTGCACTTTTGCCTTTACATTATAAAACGTTACAATAATATATTTTGAATATGTATTCTGAGCACCTTTCTCTGTTTTATGTCTGTCTCTCTGTGAAAATAAAATACAAAGCTTGCAGTAGCATCGAAAGCGAATCATACCCACACAAGTTTATTATGTATATAATAAAAATGCAATAACAGCTCGTTAAATTGCAATTATTTTAAAACAACATTTCACTATATTATGCATTTACGTTATTTATTTCATATAACTAATAATAATAATAATAATAATAATAATAGTTATTTGGAAGTTAAAAAAAGAAGGCTGCAATAAATAAAATTCTGATTTTTTAAATTATAGTCCTATTCTTTCCTATAATCTTAACTATATAATTATATCATTCTTCGAAGAAAAAAAAACGAATAAATAAAAGAAAATAAATAGATGAGTTTTTGTCCATGAAAAAATTCATTATTTTTAAATGCATCTAATAACAACTGAGCATAATATTGAAAAATAAATTTTACTAATTGAATAATTCGGTATCTCATTTCTCATTTCTCTCTCATTCCTATTATGAAACTTTTGTAAAAGTTTACTTTTATTAAAATATATGTATGTATTTTCTCCTCTAATCTCCAACTTTTCCTATATCTCATAATTTTTCTCTTATAATCATATAAGATCATTATCTTGCACAAGATTTACGCGACCAAATGCTTACAATAGGAAATTTCATGAAATTAGTGGTAGACATTATTCACGATCCTATATATACTATACGTGCTCTGCACATAGTTATCCCGCAAAATCAATGTGGAATCTCTGTGATTCATTCGAACCGAATCGATTCAAGAAGGTGCCCTCGAAAGCAAAATCGGGAGTTAAACTTCATTTTACTGCTACTCGAGCGCATCTATTGTCGATCATTAGACGCGGCTAATAAAGTATTCCTTGCCATGCCACTAAGTTTCCAAAGAACCAACAGCAACTCCTAATGGATAATTGTGTTGGTGTGCAATAACAAACACTTTCTTGTCACTACCACAACACATAACTTTCTGAATGAAGGATTATCATTCAAGAAAACAACACAGCAAGAAACTATATGTCACCGAGAAATGAAGAGTTTAAATCCATGAAATATTTACTTAGCAAAGTTGTGCAATTGAAAAAGATTATAAATTATTTATAAGTGTCGTTTAATAACGATCACAAATTATGTATTATGCATTTATCTTTATTTTCGAAAAGATGGATTTGCCTCTTCGAAATTGTAAAATAAATATTTTGTGAGAATCGATCGAGTTTATATGAAGATAAAGTGTATTACATTTTTAATCTCGTAGCTTTTCCTTATATCCAGGACGTGGTATTATCAAATAATAATTTATTCGATTTAACAATTTATCCGATCTTGATCGTCTCAATCATGTCTGAACAACTGATACGTCAAGAGAAGTGTCGCAAAATGAAGCTGTCAAGTGTGGCTCTTCGGGAACCTTATCAAGCCGAAGTTTAAAGGTGAAACACGCCGGCGCAGTCCGCCAGCGACAGTTTGCAGCTGCAGTCTGCGAAACCGCGCCGCTTTATGGATTAACGAGCGTCCGCACTTTCGCAAAGTTTCACGTAACACGATCGCGAAGCGGCGAGTTCGTGCGCGGAAGTTTTCGGTGTGAATGCAAGCACTTGCAGGACGAATTTCTGATTAATTTCACCGCGATGGATAACGAATGTGAATGTATGACAATATTATAATCAATAATGAAATACGTCTTTCAATCCAATTTAGAATTTATATAACTATTGTTCGAAACAAAATTTTAACTCTTTGAAACAAACTTGAAACGAAATTCGAAATATATTTATACGTTAAATCGAAGAGCAAATCGCTTTTATTCAATTAATTCAGTTCAGAGCTACAAATGAGATACTATAAAAGGTACATGCGAAATGGCAACAAGTGAAACAACATTGAATTTTTTCTGTAATAAAAATCTGTAATAAATTAACTAATTTCTATTTATATTATAAATAATATAGATTATATATGTATAATTATAATCCTATTGTAAATAATTAATCACATAAAGTAAAATATAAATATTATAATATAAAGAATATAAGTAATTGTGTGACTTTTTTGCATTTTATGTAAAATTGTCAAAATAAATCAATAAAATGTAAAATTATGTGTACGTAAAATTTACAAGAATTTTAAATATATTAGAATATTTCCACATGATACAATGCCGTCTTTCTGTTTGCGCTTGATTAAATAATGGAAAAGAGGAAATTGTATAAAAGCATCCATCGGTTGAGTAAATCGTAAATGAACGCTTCTATCTTGATAGAAGCGCACGCGAATCCCTGCTGCTTTATAACAATATGAATTGAACTTGAAGCCAGTTCATTTTAACAAAAACAAGGAACACTCCTATGCCATCTCCATTCATTATTTTTTTTTGTTCTTTAGGTTTCTCTTTAATACTAGACGTTCGTGACGTTCTTTCTCTAAAACGAAGCATCATTCTTTCAGCATGGTTTACCGATCTTTTGTTTTCTGACATAAAATAACATACAGAGAGAAGTAAATATTACTTCAAGTATATATTTAATCATTATCCTCCTAATTGTTTTAAAAAATAATTAGGAAATATCTCCTAATATTAGAAAAAAGAATATTAGAAAAATAATTAGAAAATATCTCCTAATAATGTCAAAATATGCAATGTGATTATATTTATATTCTTAATTCCATTGATTATTAGATTAATTTTTAATCGATTTTCTTTTTTGTTAACGGGAAATATACTTATTAAGAAATTTCGATATTGATGCATGAATTTGATTTATAAGAGAAAGAGTATTTAAACATATATTGTATATTTACAAATATATTTATATGCAGATATTTTGGTTAGAATTTATAGTCAATCTATATATTTAAAATTATCTTAAATATAGTTTTAAAATATAAACCAATTACAGAGTATTAACATTCATTTAAAATAACCATCTTAAGATGGTTATTTTAAAAATGGTAAGACATACTTAATATGGTCTTGAAATAAGTATCGACTATGAATATCA
>NW_012130074.1:4240572-4250035 GCF_000143395.1 Atta cephalotes
ATGTTTAATTAACTTTAATATATATGTATATTTTTCTGTCTTTTTCTTTTTACGGTAAATATGCTAAAAAAATAGCTATCTAAATCTGGATAAGATTTCCAACTATTATCTTTTTTCAACTATTATATATAATGACTATTAAAAAATTCTAGAAGTACTTTAAATAAATTTTATCTATGTTTCTCTTATAAATTGTTTCTAAAGTATGTTAATGCAACTTCCAATTGTAAATATATTGATTTGCGATTCACGATAAGTTGATTAACCGATACTTTACAAAAAAATCCCTGTGATAAATTTACCCATATGAGTCCGTGAGAAAAAGATCTTGCTTCTGAGAACGTGCAGAAAGACAAGACACGAAGTGCACTCGAATGGATTTCGGTAGACTTTAGGTCCTTCGAAAGACTATAAATCGTTCGTTCTCTCAATGTCCTTGCTTGAATCGCTTTCCCGGTTCTCTTCTCTCTTTCTTTCGATAATAAATCCAAGTCTCTCGACTTCGAGCTTCTCTTATACTTCTCTCTTTCGCAGATCGCGGTCAGCACGTTGCCAGGCCTGAGAAGAAACGTCAGGACAACGACGACAACGGAGGAAGCAACTCAGTGGAGAAAGGCGTGAGAGGGGCTTCTCGATTGACTTTATATCGATGGAGCCGTCCTGATGCAGACCGCGAAACTACGCGGGGATCACCCGGCCTGGTCGTCGGACTAATTCTACCGGCGGGTCCTGGCTATTTCACAGAGCAGCGAGCTGTCTCATCCTCATCGACGGCAACAGACCCAGCCACTTCCACTTCCTCCACCCCACGTGGCCGCATCATCACCTGATAAGGTAAGCCTTTATCGAAACTGCATTCTCATAGATTTCTGGGGCAAATATTTATATTGTGTGTAATACACACTAATTAAAAATTGAAAGTTTTACTCCGTGATAATAATTAATCTAATTTACACATTTTCTTATGTCGAAATATCATCGATTACATTTTTTGATGTTATTCTAAATAAAAAACAATATATTGTATAACTCAAATTTTTATTTTCTTATTAAGAATATAATTGCAAACATTATGCTCATTAATGTAAATAGTTGTTTGTAAATTAAATAGTGGATAAATTTATAATAGTGGATGAGATTCACTCAAAGAAACGAAAACTTCTTTTAAAAATTTTATAATTCCAGTATATATCATATGTCAATCTATATATTTATATATTTAGAATGTTGGAAGTGCTGGAACGTTTGTATATAAGATCGATTCCGACAGCAGAAGAAATGCAAATATTGTAGAAATACAATAAACTATCGATAAAAGTATATGTTATAGACTGTGTTTTATTTAATTTTGTTCACGAATTTCTCAATACTGTATGCTATGTGGAACTGCAGAAGCGTAGACATTATCTCGTTAAGTTCAAAGCGATTGATTCATAAACAAGATATTATCGATGTACGTTGCAATTATGCAGGAGCCATTTATGTTCATGATCCGATATGTTGATTAATCTCTTCATCGGGTTATCACTCTATTATCTGATAAGGTTCGCCAATTGACTATGAGCACGCCGGGGCATGCCAGGGTTTAACCGACCACTCTGTCCACACTCGGTACGTGTTTGCACGGTGGTTGAAAATCTTTAGCAGACCGTTTGCTCGAAGACGTTGATGAACGAGTTTATATATGCAGAACAAGTCCATTCCGCTCTCGCACGATTCATTACATGATAATCGTCCTGCATAAGAGCAATGCACGCAGAAACAAGAACTGTATCGCGATATCGGCAAATTACTCCACTTTAAGATGTATGCACACCGCAAACATTGTACGAGAAATTACATCCCGGTGAGTTAGAAACGTTACGGTAGAGAGCCGTCCTACTTATCTTGGTAAGCTCTGCGTAAGGCGGTCATAAATTCCGCCCGGAGTAATTACGGGATATTTGCGAGACGCACTCGTAAAGGGTTTCCATTGAATAGTTTCGTTTCTCGGTCTGAAAGAGAGAAATAGAAATGAAGCTCGATGTTGAAATGAAGCATTACTTCTGGATATTCTGTATTCAAATTTTCTGAACTAAGATCTCTTTTGACTTGTAACATCCGTTTACATTATACGCATTGCATTTATTATTATAGAGAGATTTCAATAAGACATGATTATGTAGCTTGGGATCTCACATGATAAAATCCTTTTTCTCATTTTGCCGGCCTACTGATAAATTAGCCGCATGGATATTAGATCTGCTTACATTCGTGCTTAAAGTATAACGACGAATGTGAAATTTTTTCTTGAATCTTCTATCTTGCTTTATATATCTCAACTCACTTTTAATTTCGCCGAAGGCATAGTGTTTATAACGAAATGAAAGTACAATCTGCTGTGGATTAAATTTTTTAAAATTTAATCATTTTTTCAAATAACGTGAAAGTCAAGTAATTGAAAAAATTTTTCACGCTACATCGTAAGAATACAAAAATTATGTGGCAGCCCGAAATAGTTTTCAAGTTCAACAAAATATGCGTGAATGATGATCGTTGCAGATACTATAAAAATAACTATCAGCAACGAGGAAGAAGAGGAAAGAAAAAGAATATATAACGCGTTTTTCCATTATTCTGCTGCCAGAGGCAAGTACGTCGAAGCTCGCAATATGCGAGATACCTTGAATTATTCCATAGCATTTTATGAATGTCACATTTTACGAATGAATGCACTCGCAATAATTTTTACGCCATCTTATAATAAGCACACACCATATCATATTCGATTTTAACGAGACGCAGAATTCTTAATCGTTTCTAAGGAAACTGGGTCAGATTTAAAAGTTGCCGGCGATTTCACGCATATGTTTCATACTTAACTTTTACAATATCCTACGAAAAAAACGATTTTACGCGCGCAGAATTTATTTTAAAAATTGAGCTAAATACAGATCTGTTAAAAAAATTTTAAAAATGGGACTGCAAATGCATTATTATTAGTAAATAATTGTGAATAATTGTTCTCTCAAATAAGGTAGCGATAGTTAATTAAATAATATATTTTTTTCATTAAAAATGAAACATTCAGTTTACATGGAAAAATGATTTTGATGGAGTATTTAAAAATTTATGTTTAGCTAAATCTGAAAATAATTTTGTTTAACTATCAAAATAACTAAATAAGAGAAATGGCAATTACGGTCAAAGTTAGATTTTGGAATAATATATCTATATGTATTAAAATAATTTTTATTTTAAATATCAAAATAATTAAAATGCTAAAACTGATTGTTAGAATGTTACACAATGAATGTTGTTAGAATGTTAAACAATGTTGCAAAATTTTTATCGTACTTGAATTTCCTAATTATTTTGATAATCCAATAAAATTATTTTTAAATCTGTATAATTCTAGCTGTAAATAAAAAAAATCATCCTTTTTATCTATAAACTAAATGTTTCATTCTCGATGAAAAAGATATACTTATCATTTATGTCAAGTCTCACTTCTTTCTTTAAGAAAACAATATAATATTATTAATATTTTCTAATACTACATTTGCAATTCCATTTTGTAAACTTCTTTGATTACGCAAACGTATAATATTTTTTTGGTTTATATTTCACGGTCCCTAGTGCTTCGTACCGGATGTCGAAATAAAAAATATCGTGAACTGTGTTTTTACTCCAGCATCAATGATACCCGCAGCGCGGAATTATTCATCGAAGACCTAAAAGACACTTTTATTCGACGGTCGCGTTGAATTTCGTGCATCGCTCGCATCGGCAAAAACCCATCGAGCTGACCTTTTTACGCGGCAAATGTTAAACGATGGGCAAAAATTGCACTATGTTTCTTTTGCAAACTGGCACGCTGGAAACGTCAATTGCTGTCGACGCAATCTTTAAACGTATGATCACAAAATATAAATTGAGCGAATACATACCATTAATCATCTATAAACTTCATTTCGAATTTGCACATATTTAATTCATAATTCGGGCGATTTAATAAATACTGTGTTAATATCGAAATCAAATGTAATTGAATATGAAGATTATCATGATTCATTAGGCGCGACCTGATTACAACGCGTGTATAAATTTTGATGTAATCGTATTGAAAATAACTATGCTGAAAATAATATTATACGAAAATAATATTATAAATAAATATTATAAATATTATAAATATTATAAATAAAAAAAGAGAAAATGAATATTTTTATTAAATATACTGTATTTTTGTAATTGTAATCAAAATAAATTAAATTGAAATAATCCGTTAAAGAGCTCAAAGCAAAAGCAAGATGTATTTCGCTAATATTGTGAATTATAAAAATATTATATTTAACAAGACAACATACGTTTCGTTTTACATCAAGTCATTTTCGTATAATACGAATCGTGCGACATTTTAATTTACGTTAAATTCTCTTTAGTTTCAATTACTATTTTATATATTACTTTACATAGCAATATTTCATCACGATTTGATGGACAAAAATAGCTTTAGGCGTTTAATAAGAGATCCAATCATGGTAAATTATTATTCTGAACATATATTTTTTATCGAGATGAGATGTACTCCTGAATTGACATCATGGACAGATGTAAGAGGAGAGTCTATTATGGCCGCTTCTTGCGACCATATCAAGATTATCGGATTACACGATGTTGTTTCGTAAATATTGAGATTTTTATATGCAATACATTAGACGTCTAGAATTTTTATTATGTCATTGTTTTAATATAAACGGTAGTTTTAATATTGAAAATGACCTGATGTAAGGTCGAAACGTATGTATATTGTTTTGTTAAATATAATATTTTTGTAATTCACAATATAGCGAAGTACATTTTGCTTTTGCTTTGAGCCCTTTAACTATAATAATATGCAGTTATCGTAATATTTTGTGCATAAAAGAATCGCGATATCATTTTAAAAGAAATTTACACAAATGTTTTGTTTTTTATCATTCATTTCTGTGTTAATATAATATAACTTTTTTAATAATATAATATAACTTCTTATATTTTTATTTTCTTCGTATATTTTTATTATCTTCGCTATTAGTAAATATTGAAGTTAAATTTATGCAATCCTTCAATATAATATGTCATATTAAAGTATTGATTATAGAAATTTCTTCTTGATTAAAACTTTAGATTGCATAAGCCACATTGCATGAAATTTAAAAAATGCTATATGTTAAACATAAATAAATACATATAAATAGAAATTATACATATCTATATGTAATATATAGCGCACGGATTTATATCTATAATATACAGAATGTAGTAAATAGTACATGTTTTATATCAAAATATTAAACTTTAAAAAACTTGAACGTTTGTTAAACTTTAACAAACTTTAGAAGATTTTAAAGTCTATTATACTTTCGAAAACTTTAATTTTAACATTATCAAAATATAATACACGTGTAAAAAAATTTACTATAACACAGAAAATAATCGTTGCCTTAAATCATGCTTACATTGAGATTTTTAATAAATTGTAAGATTATTCGTAATATAATACATGCCATAAACTATAGTTCGTTTGTCTTCAAATTGATCGCTACTTACTTGTTTAGCAATCATTATTCAACCGACGATTCGAAATGACAAGATAAAAATTGTTCTCTCAGTTAGTATTTTAAAATTTTGACAATAATTTTACACTTATTAATGTACAAAATGTTGCATACGACATATTTGTTGTTCAATGTTGAGGCATCGACTGTGTAAGATAAAGTGAATGATTAATTTTCAAATTTATACATACGATAATTTAATCATTTATATAATTTTAGCTTGAGTTTTCATTGCTACTCAGCTTTCTAACTTTGTGAGTGACTTACCTAACGGTTCAACTTTTTGAGAGGAAAAACGTTGGAGATATTATTTTGTAATGCAATAATCCAACCGTTAGGGAAAAAGATTGCTGATGAAGAAAGATTTCTCAAACCATGAATGGAAACGTTCAAGATTAAGATTTATATATTTAATATTAAGAATTGCGTTAATTGATAACCAATGTTGACTCCTATCGCCTGTACTTTATATTATTATCATATATTTCTAAATTGTAATTAAAGTCTATAAAAAACTTATTAGTTTTGTGTTAGTTTATAATTTCTCATTGTAATATAATTGATAAACATTTTCAGAGCTGGAGAAGCGGCCGCAGCCGCAGCCGCCTCGGAGCTCTGAGGAGCTGGAGGATCTGCATAAGCTGCTGCACTTCCCCGAGGAGGTGGCGCTCAGGTTGACGGAAAGCGAGTACCATCTATTCTACCAGGTACCACCGCACGAGTACCTGAGGCACGTGGCACAGGATCAAACCACGTTGCAAAAACCACCTGCCAGGCCACCCCCGTCGCCGAGTCGCAGCTGCAGCAACCCCAGCACCACCAACAGCTCGACCCAAACTGAGGACGAATTATCCTGGCCTGTTGCCACGGTGTACTCTACCGTGCAGATCCTCATTGATCGTTTCAATGAGGTACATTTAATTCTTCCTCCTGTATTTGCATTTTTCAAAGGCACGTAGATCGTAGACGTCTTTTGATTACAATTACGAAATGCTACGAACGGGTTCTCTAGATTACTATTTCTAATCAACAAAGAATTATTATTATTTTATGTAAATAAGAAGAAAAATAATTGTACCGAAGATGATAATAGACATGAATCAACCTCCATCGTGGAGGAAAAAGCTCTACGCCAAGAAATCTCTCGGTTTTTAATCCCGCGGAAACTCTCATCAGCCGCTTTTAATGAGGTATCCACTCCTCCAGCAGCTTTCCGTACGTTTTCACCAAACACTTTCACCCACTTTACTCGCACATGTACACACATATATGTATACACGTACGAATATCATCTGACCTCGCTTAGTCGTTTCCGCTACCCCTACTGCCATTTCCCACTCTAAATCTTCGCTCAAGGTAGGAAATCTACCTTGGATTCTCTATCCCTCCGTTTTTCACATTGTTCTTTTTATCATCGTGTTAAACAGAAGCCTCGGATAGCGTGGGAAAATTCTGGTCATTTCTTATGAATAACTGCAATGTTCTGCAATTATCTTACAATAGGATAACTTCCATTTTGTTACACAAAATGTAAAACTCGAATTGCGAAGCATAAATAAAAGTCGGTAGTATAAGAGAACAACTCATCTTTCATCTTTTCGATTAAATATAAAAAAAGTCAATAATAGCTAAGATGTGAGATCTATTAGGCTTATTAATCATTAATTGTGAGTAAAATGACCGAAGTTTGGAACATTGTAAATGTTTAATGTTTTAATTGATATATTTTTTGTATCACTTTTACATCGCTATCACTATTACATCCGTATTTGGCAAGTTTTCTTAGTTCCAAACTTCCATTATTTTACTCATAATAAATGTGATAAATCTCTATATCTTACCAATTTTGTATTAAATAAAAAAAATTAAATATTAGTCGTTCTATAGGAATAAATACAATTACATTATAAACAAATTATAATTAGAGTCCGACCGAAAACTTTTGTTGAAACTGAACCGAAACACTCGGCTACATGTCAATTTCAACCGAAACCTTATAGACATACTCATATACTTTTTCTTCATAAATATCATAATTCATTGAAACAATAAATTTCGACCGAAATCGAAAACCGAAATTTTGATTGCGTGTCAATTTAGACCAAAGAATACTTCTTCTTCATAAACATCGTAATTTAATTATTGAAACGATAATTACGTACATTAAAATTAATATTTATGAAGAAGAGCTACATGATTTCAGTCGAAACTGACACGTAGTAAGCGTTCGTTTTCAGTTTCGATAAAAATTTCGGTCGGATTCTAATTATAATTATAAGAATAAATTCTATGTATTAGATTTGTCGAAAACATACATTGTGGCTTTCAGTTCAACGACATCGAAATTCCGCATTCTGATATACATAAAGAGTATTGGCGATTTGCAAATGAAGTAATCATTAATCGTGTTTGTGTTAATTAGGTAAGCTCATGGGCCACTCACGCGATCAGCAGCTGTGCCACGGTAGAAGAACGACAGGCAGTGCTGTCCTGTCTTCTACGCGTCGCGCTAACCTGTTGGAATACCGGAAACTTTAATTCAGCTATGGAGATAATTGCCGGTCTGAAGTAAGTACCCATAATGCTTGTCGTAAACGCGTGACGGCGCCAAGTCCCCCTACTTAAAAGGTCAATCCTCGAATTGCTGCTTTCCACTTCTTGCAAGCGCACTCGCTTTATTACTGTCCATAAGTCAAGTAACCCGCATTGTTTCGACTAAGTACGAAAATCGTAATATAATTTCTTAGTAGTTTTGCCGCAAAATTACGAAAGCCCATCCATCTTCATCCACCATAAGCATCTAACCGCAGAGCAAAGTTGCTGTCAGCACCAATAGATCATTACGAAAGACAACCGCAGCACGTATCTCGTCGGTTTCGAGTTTCGATCGGATTAGAGCCTTAGCTGCTACCGTCGATACTAGTGCCGCCTCTATGTACGTGTAACTATAATTTTGTATCATTACAATTATATAATCGGCTAATCTCACAGATTAACGAATTAGAATTACTACAGAACTTAAACAAACTACATTTACTCATTAAATAAGCCAATTTGATATTCTTAACCTGCATGTAGAACTTTTTTTACACGATGACATCAAGTCATTAATCATTTTTGACAGATATTTTATACATGTACATTATTTTATAGAGAAAAAAATATGTATTTTCAATAAATTTTAAATGAAAAAAATTAGAAATTTATTTACAAATCGCGAAAATAGTCTCGTACATCCCAGTAGGGATTTACGAATTATATAATCCCCAATGAGATTGCGACACTAATCCGAACTCAAGGCTTCCTTGAAACTTTCCTCGCGTTTGTTGCATGACATTGCGACTTCCAAGGTCGTGCTTACACAATTAATCTTCATCTATTGGAATAAAGGACTCTTGAAATTATATTTCTCTACATTGAGACAATGGAGTTCGACCTTTATTTGAGTTTATTATTTCAAACACGAAAAGTACTTTTAAATATTTATGTGTACAGCGAACTTCGCTATATAAACTATGAATAAAAACAATAGAAAATAAAGAATATTTAACCTCAAAAAGTATCTTTGATTGACCACAAATTAAAGAAACTTTGTACTTAGTTTATCTTGTCGTGATGATCGTTGACCACGCAAAGTCAGATGAAACTTATTAAAAGTGCATCCAAAGTGATTTAGCCTCAAATAAAAATTAAATATCCTTGGAAAAAAAATATTAGAACAATTATTTTTTGCAAACATAAAACAAGATTAATAACACGCAAATGAATTCAAGAGAATCAGTATAAAATTATAAATAGTATCTATATATGTGTGTGTGTGTGTGTGTGTGTGTGTGTGTGTGTGTGTGTGTGTGTGTGTGTAGTAATTACTTATTACTAGT
>NW_012130074.1:4251320-4254279 GCF_000143395.1 Atta cephalotes
TGTGTGTGTGTGTGTGTGTGTGTGTGTGTGTGTGTGTGTGTGTGTGTGTGTGTGTGTGTGTGTGTGTGTAAATTATATTTACACGTATATAAAGAATTGTTTTATAAATTTATGTCTTTAAACGTAATATTTTAATAAATTATAAAATTACATTCTAAAGAGTTCAAACTATTATAGCTTAATACTCAATTAAAGATTGACTTCAGAGATTAACTCTACAAATTGTTTAAAAGATATAAAGTTTTAAAAGATAAAAAGTGTTATGATAAAACTATTTATTGTAATTGAAAATGAAAGTATTGAACACATACATGTATTATATTTGCTTTGCAATTCTTGTTTTTATATTACGATTTAATTTTAATTGTATAAATATTCAATTACGTGTATATTAATATTAACAAAATTTTAAATTTTCATTTTCATTTTTTAAAGATTTATGAAAAAATATAATCAATTAACTAATTATATTCAAAAATATAATCAATTAACAGATTTATAAGATTAATGTATAATTAATTAATCAAATTATAGGAAAATAAGGATTTAAACTGGATATTTTCATCGCAATAAGATATTTAAAAATATGTTTCAAGAAAAATCTTCATATTAAAGAAAATTTTGAATTCTGATTATATTTTAATATAATTTGTTTAATTAATTTGATTGATTTCAAGTTTGTCAAAATATACATTAAGACAGGTGTTTTATTTTATTAACGTAAATAAAGAAATCGAAGATAATTTAACTGTCATGTAATCGAATATGATGTTACGCCTCAAAGTTTTATCGATAAAAACTTCGCGATATCTCCGAGAATCGGATCAAACTATACTTAATACGATTACACAAAAGGATTTCTTTGGATTCGTGTCCTAAGTAGCAAACCGAAGAAACATTTCCTCTTCAATAATAGATCAAAGACTATTCAACAATAAATATCAGGTCTTGATATCTTCCATGATTAGATCCAATTTTGACAATAGAGATTTAAATCTTTGGAAAATAATACTTTCGTAGAAAGATCTTTGACATTTTCGCGGTCGCATATCTGGAATTTGCGACGAGTGAGAGATCAAAGATGCTTTGTCCACTTGTCAGGCTTCCAAACGATCGTGACAGTCAGGATTCGACTACAGATTTTCCGTAAAGATGCTTTCATCTCAAAAGAAGGATGGTTATTAGGGTCGAGTAAGTGTCCTTCAAATTCGATCTATGCGAATTTAACTTGAAGAGAGAACTGAAACGCTAATTGCTCTCTCTCAGAATATTGTCTTAGATTTTTTCGTGTCATTTTTTTGTTCGATGTCAAGTGCATCGTTAAAATTAAGTATTATATTACCTTAATTATCATATTTTATTAATAATCGAAAATAATAACAATTTCGAAATTGATTCCTTGTGTTGCTTCAATTTATTTAATTTTGAATAATAATGTTCACTTCCTCTCAAAAATAATATTACTACACCTAACTTATATACATAAATCTTTAAACTTGAACAAAAAATAATCATTGCATGTAATTTCTTTATGTATTTCTGCTAAATATGTTGCAAGAATGCTTAAATTTCAAATAGGAAATCGGAAAACGCTCGCCAGTTGATTGAAATACTTATACTAAATTCCCTCTACTATGGCTGAGGCATAAACGTTATGCGCGGTAACGACCTGCTTCCGGGCGTGTTTCTGCTTCTTCGTTTTGTTGTCTCATGCATCGTATGTTTTATCTTAAGATAACATCCAGTGCATTACCATGAAACTACAAAACAAGAAATGCATATACATTTGCTAATTATAAAAGGGAAGGGGGGAGCAATTTATAAGTATAAATTGATTATGTTAATTACGTACACGATTGTTACCAATAAATTGTAAATATTTAATGAGAATTACTATTGTTTATATTTTTAAAAATAACGATTGTTTTAATGTCAGAATTTTCAATTATAAATTTTTAAAAAATTTTAACAAGTTAAAAAATGAGAGATTCTTATTATTAAATTAATTCTTTTTATTATTGTACTCTTAAACCTGACAATAATAAGTAAACTTCAGAATGCTAAAATAATTTCAAATAAGAATATTGAATATTTTAATATTTTTAATCTATTAATTCAAAATGGTAAATCGTAAAATTATCAGACAAATCAAGATCCTAAACTCGTCAAAAAAAATATGCCATAAGAAAAAATATGCGTTAATTATATATAGAATTGGACAAAATGCAATAATCACTTCATGTCAGATGAGTAATCAATTAAATCGAGAATTCCAATTCTTTTAAAAGACTCAGGCAAGTCTAATGTTTATTAAATACAGAGATATATCTTGTTGTAGGCTTCCTATCGCGTGTCTTATTACAAGACAGAGAGGCTTCCGTGGTACTTTGCTTTATTAAGAGCTCCTCGTGAAAGTTTTATCGAGTGCCACGACACGTAGCTCATTCTGCGAATATTTCTCGACTCGATGCTCTATCCATTTCCCGAAACGATTCACAATGGCGTAATCGCATTATTTCACGAGTTCTTTCGGGACTGCGACTTCTTTCAACTCAATCCCTCGCAAGGGAGTGGGATAATCTCCCGTTGAAAAGTAATTCGAGTAATGAATGTGTGTCATTAATTTTCAGAGATCAAGAAATACGATGGCGATTCGCCCGTAAAATTGTTTTCTTTTCTGTTTGATAATTAATTCTCTCTCGACACGAGAGAAACTCAAAAAAGAAAAAATTAAAACGGCATTTACATGATGGACTTTTTAATGTATCAAGAAACAATTCGCAACATTTTTACATCACGGCTATGAAAGAAATTGACAATGTGGAAAATTTGATTTTTAACTGCCCCGCACGCACACACGCACGCACACACACACACACACACACACACACACACACCACACACACACACACCACACACACACACACACACACACACACACACAACACACACACACATA
>NW_012130074.1:4254299-4259503 GCF_000143395.1 Atta cephalotes
CACACACACACACACACACACACACACACACACACACACACACACACACACACACACACACACACACACACACACACACACACACACACATACACACACACACATATACCATTTGCTGAAATCAAAGTGGTTTTTTTGTCAAAATATTGCCCGTAAATTTATTTACGAGCAAAATAACACAAATTTCTCGTTTGCATTTCAGTTTCTAATTTATTATTATTTACATCTTTGCTGCATTATACGGTATGAAAGCATTCTATTGACCATCCACTTGCAAAAAGCTGACACTGATTGACTTAATACTGTTGTTTGTGCTTCGGGGAAAAAGAAATAAAAAAAGATTTCCGCATGAAGTACGGACTTTTTGTAATCTATCAGGCATCTAAAAAGGAGAATACTTTATTAAAGAATTTCTTGCCAACTCGAAAACTACATTGAAAATCGCTATTTGGAAGTCTTGATCGATGTTCCACGTGCATATTAAATAGGGAAAAACATCTCCGAAAATATCTCAGAAACTTATTCTCATAGAAGAGAGGAAATATGAAGTAGAAAAGGATCGAACTTCACTTCCGCTTGAAGAATTCAAAATTGACTTCCCCCTTTCTGCCTCTATCGTTGATTTCCGCGGCTCTGCTCCTATCATTGAAAAAATTATTAATCGATCTTTGTAATGTGGTATTATTGTGGTAGTATAATTTTTAACGCGTAGTATAAATAAAATACATTATATATTCAATCGATAGCAATCTAATAAAAAAGCCATAAGTATCGTCTATTTGATCGATGACTCGGAAATGATGGAGGAAATCGTATCGGCGAACTATTGTTTATTTATAGGAGAAATTTTCTGTTTACGTTCTACTCTGCTAATCCGACATTTGGTTATCACTTCTCGCGGATAACGGCACTCGTCATTAAGCGCCTATACTCTTTTTTTTTATGTTTCGCGAAACGAATGAATTTCGCCATAAGTGGCACAGCGGAAAACCTTTACCGCCTGTTCCCATCGGAAATCCCCAACGTAAAAATAAAATACTTTTTATTGCCAAGACTGTAAAGTTAGACACCGTCCTCTTGTACTCGTTCCGCGAATGAGAGGATAAAAGTTTCGTGCGGGAATATCGTTTCTAGAACTATCGTTGGGCGTTGCGCCTGCTGACGTCTCACACATTCGGAAACATTCTCAGCTAAAGTATTCGGAGCTAACTGGTTGTACTACGGAGAATACTGAAAGAAATAGATAATTAACGCTGTAATGGTAAATTTCATGATTTTAACGACCATTAGAACACGAAACAGAGGAAATATATTTGCAAGAAGCGTAAACACGGCTGTTTCATGCAGATATCGGCGACTACCAATTCAATTTAATCGTATTAATATAAACTGCATCTTGTTGCGTTCACGACGCTAATTTGTAATTATTTATGTAACTTTTCCTCGTATCTCTAAACCTTTCATATTTCACACGTTAAATGTAAGAAAATTTAAAAGATATTAAATTTCTAATTGCTCAACAATTTTTCCATTTATGGAAAAAATAAATGTGTGTTAAGTCTAATTTTGAACTAAAATAAATATTTTAGATTTTTTTTTATAGCATTGTCCAATGTCCTAATTTCTCAAAAAAATCAGATTTTAAAAGGTTAAACTCATAATATTAAATTATGTACCTGTGTTTCAAAGACAGAAATTTCATGTTTTATTTATACTAAAATATCAAAACTTGCTTTCTAAATTAATTTGATATTTGAGTCCACGCCTTTAACATTAGCAGCTTCTAAAATTTACTTTAGTTAAAGTTAAGCTTAATAATTCTGCACGTATAGAGTAAATCGCTATATAAAGTTAGTGTACACAGTTAAGATATTAGTAGGAATTACCAAATGTTACTTCAAATTAAATTATATATATTAAAGTATTAAATCCTCTTTTAAGTACATAATCTTTAACTTATTAAGTACTTTAATCTTTTGACTTAAAGTACGTAATCTTTAATTTACTTAAATACTTTAATTTTTTTACTTAAAGTTATATTCAATAAATTATATTTATGCATTTTGTAATCAATCAATTAATCTTAGTACACGATTATTTTCCGGTCCTATTAAATATAAATCGATCGTATCCTAAATTAATTTCATCACTTTCTTATATAAAAATGATTAAGTGATTCTTACATATACTTTAACATTGTTAAAAAGCAGTTGTAAACCCAGATAGCACAAAGAGAGTTCCAAAAGAAATTCTTTTTCTGAAAAGAATTCTTGTTACATCAGACTTTATGACATTTGACTTGAAATTCTTTTTGAATTCTTTTGAACTTTCTGTGCTATCCGGGAAATGTTTCCAATATTAAAAAAAAAAGAAATACGCGAGACGTAAAAGACTCAGTATGCGGTCCACTTAACGCTACAAATGTTTCAAAGATTTTTTTTGATTGACAAAGCGGAAGAAAGAATTTTACTAATTGATCAATCAAAAAATATTTCAAAGCTTTTGTAGTATCAAGTGAAACTATAGTCTCAATCATGTGTACTTAAAATAAAAATATAACTGAAAAGAGTACTATTGAAACATTATTAGTTATCAGAAGAGTCATTAGAATACTAAATTAGATTTAACTTCTTAATACTCTAAACGCGTCGCCGCGCATTGCTTGGAAAGCGCGCATTAACTTGTACGAATTTCTGTCGTCAGTGGTACACTTCTTAATTATCTGAAGAAGTATAATTCGTCTAATTGCGAACGAATGTTGCTTATGTTGCAGATCCAACAAGCTGAAGCCGATTTGGCAAGAACGAGGCATGAACGAGCGCATCCCAGTCATGGAGTATCTCTCCTCTGCCCTTTTGTCTTCCGAATACGAACATGCGCTTGCTCGCGCTCTCGCGATGCCGGAATGCCCAGTGGTACCATTCTTCGGGGCTTTCCTACGCGAGCTGCGGGAAGTTATCGCGTGCGATATAAAGGTAAATACGAAAAGTGCCACTACTATCGCTCATGCGATATCGTGTTTTTTTGTAGATTTTGAATTTCTAAGAAAATGTTTGCATGTGTAGAATTGATTGTTCCACGTCGTTAAATAGAGATTAAATTGGCATTTCATTTATATTTCACTATGTAAACACTGTTAAATATACTACACATCAGCGCCCGCTTCTTTGCCTTCCCTCAACTCTATTCTGGAGTTTCGGATTCTCTATTCTTGGATTTCTCTTATCCCTGTCTACTATGAAGATCACTGTCAACGTGAGATAAGAGCCAAAATATGTACGTGCGTCGAGCAAAAGACTGGTTATTTAGATAGGATAATGTAACTTAACATTTCGTTAAGTAAATCTATCTCTCTAACTGATGTTTAAGCGTGTGGAACATGATATAACGAGAGACAAACTAAATCGGAGAGAAAGCCCGTAAGTAATTGAACGCTTTCGCGTTTTGGCAAACAGCCAAAAAAGTTCATCGGTGATATCAACATGTCTCTCATGATCGCATCACGAAACAGGCTTGCCGAGAATAATCGAGGGAAGGACGGTCAGTGACACGATAAATCTACTTTGTTCCTTCAACAACATTTGCATGTTCAAAAGATAGCGAGAAGTTTGGCGTTGCGGCAAATTTATTTGAAGAAGGAAAACCTTAATAAGAAATTAGAGCAAATAAGAAACTTATGCCAAGACTTAGAAATGTGCATCTAAGTTTACGAAAGTTTTACCCGACTATCTTAAGATGATACTGAATGCCAGAGTAAAAACGCATTAAATCAGGAAAATTAAATCTTCCAAGTACATTCTTAACATAGATTTATTCATGGAATATAATTGTTTGTCAACTTCACACAAACTGTTACAATTGATGTGAGAAATCGGATTAATCCTTGGGAATTATGGAAGAGGAACAATTTGCGTTTTAAACAGTATCACTTCAAGCGCAAACGCCGGGAACTGCGCATCGAAATTCTTCTATGAAGTTTCACGAAGAATAGCAGCGTAGCAGAAGAGTACCGAAGCGAAGTCTGCGCCGTAAAAGCGACAAGGAAAGGGGTTTCTATCGGCCTCCAGCAGCTACGATGGTTGTAGGCCGGCGGAAACTACTTGCTCTTGTCGCTAACGATCGTCATCGGGGAATAAAACGGCGTCTTCCTTGCTTTTTACAGTTTTTAGCGTCACGTTATTTGATGTTTAAGAGCATGTTCGAAAGACCGCAACGAAAATCAGTGCTTCTAAGAGCGGCTCTTTTGAAACTCAAATTGCACGACAAAATCCACAAAGTCGCCGGTCATTAAAACCAAGCACGTGATCAGCACGAATTTGTAATTAGACTCTCTCTCTCTCGGTTCACGTGGAATAACATCACGAAGTCGCGACGTGAAGCGTTTATTTCGAGAAAGGGAAACAACAATGTGTACGTGTGTGTGTGAATGAACTGTGTAACATTTATTAAAATAAAACTCATTGTTATTATATAATTTCTGTTAGAATTCAAGACAGAAATCTGTTTACAATTTGACATACATATAATACGAAAAATATTTGATAAATTTAGAATAAGATACACACTAAAATAAGTATATACATGAAAATACATCATTCTGTGAATTCTAACGAGAATTATATTTGAAGATGGCTTAAATGAATGCAGTATTTATTTATGTAATTTTTAATTAATTATATTAATTAATAATCTTACTATGTACATTTAATGTTTAAGTTATATACAACATTTTAATATCTATTTTATATTTAAGTTTTATCTATATTCGCAATCACTATGTTAGACAAATAAAACTGTAATCAGGCAGAATAAAAGCTATAGTATATGCCATAAAAAGATATAATCTACTTATTAATTTACTAATAACAAAATTGTTGATTATATGTTTTTCAAAATAAATGTGTATATACGAATATATAACGTAAATTCGAAGAAATTTTTCATAATTGTCTCGTTGATAAAAAACATACTAGAACATTCAATTTCTAGGGCGTGAGATTAATCAGTGTGTGAATAATATGATCATTCACGTCCCAAGCGTTCATATCTCCTGGGTGTCGATGGCTAATTACATTCAAATGAATTCGACATCAACTGATATTACGGGAGCAAAATAAACGCTTTACCTTGAGATTATCGAAGACGCGACTTAGTAGTATCTCATTAATACTATCCCTTTCCCTCAATCTTTCTCTCTCTCTCTC
>NW_012130074.1:4262153-4266948 GCF_000143395.1 Atta cephalotes
CTCTCTCTCTCTCTCTCTCTCTCTCTCTCTCTCTCTCTTTAGAAGGTATAATCTGCTAAACCAAATATATCCACGATGCGGATGTCGCGGCTTGCAAATGGAATTCCAAATCGGTATCGGCACGAATGCATTGGATGTGCCAGACATTTAGCCTGCGTTATTCTGTTATCTCGAGTGTTGGTAGTTGCCCCCTCATCGGCACATATTTTCTTTAGGATACATTTCCGTGAAGGAGAAAGAAGGATAACGAGGTTAAGCAATCGCAAAAGTCATCCGGCATCACGTCTGCCACGGATGGTTCCAAGCTTTAAACTCCGAAAGATCAAATATTACTGTCGCTCTCTACGTAGTCGTATTTCCTATGTCTACATCATTGTTTCTACACCGTTACTTCAAATTAGAACATTTTAATTAAATCTGAGACTTGATTAAAACTATAAAAATATTTAGAATTTATATTAGAATATATATGCAAGTTAAATAACTAATAAATGAGAGAGAACAACTTTCATCCGCTTTTAAATATTAAAGAATTGACCTAAATAAACCTACTTACTTTTAACTTGAAGAGTTTTTTTTTATAAAAAGATAATTTTTATAAAAATAATGTCCTATTTTATAACAAGCAAGAACTAAATTAACTTTCTCCTTTAAAGTAAATCTTAAAATAAAATTTTTATGAGTTGTGTTTCCCAAGATATCTTCGACTCTTCTTCAACTGTTAATTCTCTCATCTTGTTTGCTTTGCCCGTTTGCCGACAGTTCGAGTTTCGATTAAAAATGATATCGTATTCCATCATGTAATAAATTGATATCACCGACTTCACGAGAGCATTAAATTAATGTCAGAACATAATATTTCTTTTCCACAAATAGCTCAATCAAGATATATCCAAATTTTTCTGTCGACGACATGTTCGCAAACGTGTATTTCAACACGTTTGCAATTTGGATAGCACGACTTACCGGCTTTAGAATGCCGTCTGATGATCGGTCGATCAGCGTGTAACACGACGCGATAAAATGAAACAGCATTACCTTATGACGCTGTCGTAGAACGACCGCTCAATATATATCCATGCGATAAATTAAGGTTATCGGATAACAGTTAATTATAAGCCGCATTAAAGTTCTTGCTACTAGCGCACCTCTAGCTTATGGATAGACGAGCTTTCGAGCTATTACTTGTATATTTTGCATTAACGCGACTTAAGAACTTTGCTATAAAAACTAAAGACGTAATTTTTAAATATTGTTAATTCTAATATATATAAATAATATCTCGAGTTGAAATTTTGCTCCTACTTGAATCTTAATTTTAGACGTATGTAGACTCTAGAGTTTTATAATAAATTTCTAATTTAATTGAGTTCTTAAGCTTGTAAATGGTAATTATTACAAGATTTCCTATTTTTAGGAAGAGATTTCAAAAGAAGTTTTCTAAATAAAAGCTGTAGATTAAGTAATATTAAAAGAGGCTCTATTTGATTATTCAAGTATCAAAACCGGTTTATAAGGTTTGATCGAGGTTGAAAGGAATTCAAAGTAGACTAAAATTTCAACTGGAGATATTTTTATACGTACATTTCCGATAGTAATTATAGCCACAGTACACAAGAAAATGCCATAAGCACATTTCGACTCATTTAATATATTACTTGATTCATTAATTAAATTACTTCCCTACACTTTGTAGAAACGTAAAAATGTACTGGCAGAAATTTCACGGAAAATTAAAAATGAGAACCACGATTTTTCCACTTTCTCAGTTCTACCAGCCACGTATTTACGAGATTGCCGAGAGATTTACACTAGTGAGAGAGCTCTTTATATGTTACTAGTCATTAACAGACTTAAAGGGCCATCCAATATTCCTGTTGATGAACACGCCAGAATGTATTTCGAGGTTGCGTTTCGAGAGCAAACCGTAAACTATTGATTCCCATTTCGAAAGCCAAGTTCCTCTTCGAGGAACAAAGGCAACTTTGTTACTCGGATTATCGAATCTACATCCTTGAAATTGAGCATCTTGTCACAAACAATGTATTCTTTCGAGGTGTTATTACGCATGGAATGATGTAATATATTCGAAACAACAGTTGACAGTGTTTTATTTCTTCTGAGTTTCTATGATCAATAACGTTACGTCAGAAATAGTATCAATTAATTTATACGCATTATACTCCGTATTATTTAAAATAATGTTTTATTTATATTATTTGTTACATATTTTATGATCTCATAAAGTGTCTGTCTCGCATGCAAATCGCTTTAATAAGTAAATCGAATTATCGTGTTTCTCTTTACATTCATATTTTGTTTGGTATGTCGTTTTGTATTTAGTTTTACAATTATGTACTTGTCAATGTTATGTTATGTTACATGAAATTAAAGACTAATTCCATTATTGTACACTTTGAACAGACCATTAAAATTTCAAGGAATTTCTATTTTTCTTAAACTTCTTTTGTTTTTATTTTCTCATAGTAAAATCGCATAATAAAATAAACATAAATGTAAACATACCTTTTAAAATTAAATATTTGGTACAGAGGTGACAATCAGGAAGTTTCTAAAACTAAATATTGTAAGTAAAACTTACAATATTAGAGAGTAGATAGAACAAAACGAATTAAACACTTTCAAAACAATACTTGCTAAATTGATGATTTTTTTTGTAATATTTATTTTTACAAATTGTACGTATTCCTTTTTCATGCTAATAAAAATAAAAAATTATTTCTACAATAAAATGTTTAATTTATTTTGCTCTGTCCGTGTTTATTATGAAATAACAGTTATTCAGCAATTTTCCGATTTTCGTATATCTCTGAAAAAAAATATATTATGAAAATGGAAGCCATTTACTCTGAGTATATCGCATTTTCATTAATACTTTATTTATTCTGAATTACATTGTATAATTATTGAATCACAGCATGAAGTAGATCGAGGCTTTTCCATAATATGGATACAATCCCTTGTATAACAAACTTAACTGCGATTCTTAAAGGATATCGTTGGCTCGACATGTTTCAGCCTCAGCCCGAGTTCAAGGAAAATCGGGAGTCACCACGTGTTAGCATTAAGGAGAGTGAACTTCAAGAACACGTGCCTTCCTCTGCGCCGGTCGCCAGGATCGCCGTCGAGAGTAACACAGAGACGCCGTCAGGATGGAGTTCAAGGAGCGGCTCCTTGAACAAACCGGAGAACCCCATCGCACCAGTCCATGATACAAATTCCGTTCTCGACAAAGTCGCGCTCTTTCACAAGGTAAGACATATTTAATCAATGAGCGTGAACTATGTAAAGATCGAGCAATCTTAATGAACACTTTTAACGTCACATTAACATTACGCTTTACATAATACAAACAAAAAAGAAATAGATGTTTGAAACTAATTTATTTGCTTGAAATAATTAGTGTAAGCCTGCTTTAAATAATCTTCACACCAGAATTCAATTTATAATTCTATACGCTGTATAAAGAAAAATATTTTAAAAATTTAAATGCACATGCATAAAATATATGTATTGTATATAGAAATATACAACATATAAAATTATAAAATAGAATTCTGTTCTGCAATAACGTGAGAGAATTATATTTATATAGTTTTATATAGTATTAATAAGCTATGCAAGAAAAACTTTGAAAAATTTAAACATATATGTATAACACATATGTATGTATATAAAAATATACGACATATATGAAAGTATAATTAGAATTCTAATCTGCAATCTGATATTAATTGTATTGTATTTATATAGAGAAGCCTCGTCGACTATTGTCTAGAGATGTTTCTTTCTTTCAATGTATCCTAAACAGTTCGATATGGTTTAATTTAACAAAGGATAATTTTTTTAAGCATCGACATGCTCGTGGCAGAGACGCGACTACTGGTTCCCTTCATCGTACCCTGAGCGTTCACACGACAGCAATTGAGCAAACCTACATGGCGGAGGAATGCGACGAGAATGACTATCATCTTGATTTAGACTCCTACAAACCCGTGCAGCCACTCAAGATCGACCACGGAGTCGCTTTGTTTCCCGTTGCCGCGCCACACACTGGCATGGATCTTCATCTTCTGCAGGTATGTTGCGCTACATTCTGTAGACAAATGTACGTCTCAGACGGAAATGTAGATATTGTATCAAAATGAGAATCTCGCGCCGTCAATTTTACGCAACAATTATGATAATATAAGCGACATTTTCACGAGTCTGTATGTTTGACAGGCTGGTATCACTACTTTTATTTTAAAAACACACGAACTTCAAAAAAATGACACAAAAAGAATGACACAAGATAAACATTTTCCCCAAATAATCGTTAAAAGTTTTCTTAAACTTCATCCAGCTGTTATCTGCCTCAAGTGCTAAGAAAAGAAAAATGTTCTTAAAGTTCACAAGTAAACAAATTTCTTTTTTGTCCTACACTTACTGAAAAAGATAAAATTTAAAAATTCAAATTTTTGATGAAATTGAAAATAATAATCATAAAAGATAATACTTGGTTACATAATCTGTTCAGAGTGCATAGAAAATGTTTGTGTTGAGACTTAATTAGCATAATTAGTAATATTGCGAAAATTTACACAATATAATTTTCGTTCTATAATAATAACGCACAACATTCACTCTCTATGTTGCATCCGAATTATTTTATTGCAACATACATACATAGAGATAGATAGAGAGTAAACAAATATAGATAAAGGAAGAGAGGGAGAGAGAGAGAGAGAGAGAGAGAGAGAGAGAGAGAGAGAGAGAGAGAGAGAGAGAGAAG
>NW_012130074.1:4267302-4284052 GCF_000143395.1 Atta cephalotes
ATATATATATATATATATATATATATATATATATATATATATACATGGTATTTAAAAAAAATATTTACACGATTAAACTCAATAATGTCAAATTATATCCAATTTGAGTATTTTTAATTATTTCTATAAATCTGTTTCTACTCAATACGTCGTTAATTTAACTAAATAATTTAACTTAAGAAAATGTATTTTTTATTCAAATCTAGTTATCTCTTTATTGATACCTTAATATAGACATTTAGAAATTAACTAAAAATGGATTAATTTATATTTTGACACATGAAAATTAAAAATAACAAAATCATTTAACTTAAGGATTGGGTTACCGTTCTTCTTTGATATATAACAGTGCAAAGTTTTATTTTTCTTGTTTCAGTCAAAATGAATAATGATTTTCCTCTATCAAATCGGAAAGCATCAATATGAGAATTTAATTGGTTTTTTTGTATTTAATTTGTATTATAATAGAAGAAACAACATCCAAAATGCTAAGGTTCAAGTACCGCGAGGCGAAAGACGATGATTCAAGAAAGTTCTTTCATCTCTCCAAAATAGTTGCGAGAACAGAATGCTATAACATTTGTTATTCATAATTATGGATAACGAGAAATTCAACTAAATTTATTTTAACATCTTTGTGTATTATAATTTTTAGCATCACATTTAAATGAACGTTTAGAAATGCAAAAACTGTCATCGTTAAAAATAATAATAAATTATCTTGGATAATTATCTTGAAATATGATTATATGTAAATGAAAGGTATGACATTTCATTTAGGTATAATTAATGAAGATTGTAACGCTACGTATAAATCCTATATTAATCGATACTGAGAGCCGAGATTTTTAAACAAGTAAAAATGATTCAAGATATAATTTAAACTCCCCCCCCCCCTCTCTCTTTCTCTCTCTCTCTGTTCATAGTACCATAATGTTCAAACAAACACTAACAAGAAATTTCTAAGGAATTCCACAGTTATTTTGAAATTTAAGTGGATACCTTCGCATTTTTTATTAGATATCGTAGCCAAAGAAAGAGAACAGAAATCCTTAGATCTATAATTTCTTGTTGAAACTACACAAATCACAAAAGAAGTAGGAAAGATATTCGCGAGAACTCTTACGCGTTTGCTATTTTCACAAATTTTGATATTTATCAAAGATATAAAGATATAAAAGATAAAAAGAAAAATTTCACATTTGTGTATAACTTTTAAATTGAAAATTTTCATTAACGATCTTCATAGCGTTGCTACTGAAATGAAAGATACTGTCAACACGTAACTTGCTACACATCAAAAAAATTTCAAAGAGAACTAGTCTTACTTCTACATCTCCGGCTTTGCGGAAAGAAAGGAAACAGAGAAATATGCGAAAAAATTAAGAGGGGAGGGAAAGAAAGTTCTCTCTCTCTCTCTCTCTCTCCTTCTCCTTCTCCCCTCTCCCCTCTCCCTCTCCCTCTCCCCTGCCCCTTCCTCTTTCTCTCTGTCTGTTTGTCTGTCTCTGTCTTTGACTTCTCTGCGACAAACGAACCAAGGAGACTAACGGAAAAAACATTGTAACTCAGCACGTAAAACCAGGTCATCTTTTTGAATCGAGCCACCAATTGTCAGCGTTAATTGAGTGGCAAGGGAAAAAATGGGACACGACATATTTGTGGGAGAAATGGTTCATAACGAATAAAATTCGTTATCCTCCCATCATAAAATTCTAACACAATCAATATACCATGAAATTTCTCTCTGCCACTACAGAACGTTCTCGGATACATAACATGCGAATCTATTGACTGTATATCAAGTGAAAAATGGATTTCGGAAAAATTTCGGAAAAAGCTTACAACTTCTTCCAGCTCAATGCTCCTGCGAATAACAGTTTCTCATATAATAGGTTTGGTACCAATAAATGTTCAGAGAATGCAAATATGTCAAATATTTATGTATCGCATATTGTTATCATCAATAATACAAGCGTGATAATATTAACATTGCTAGCAATCCAAGAACTTTCGCTATTTTTTAATTACAGTGATGTTTATCTTTATTTAACGAAAATTCGATCCTTGAAATTTCTTACAATTTAGAATATTAAACATACTTCTTTTTTAACTACAATATTTCTTCTATTATTAATTTAAATTTTGTATTCTTCTATATTAAACTAATATAAATTAATGTAATTAAAAAATAATATTTTATAAAATGTCTTCATTTTTGTTAACAAAAATTTGACTTTAAATTTCTCTGTGAAAATAACCAAATATTTTTGAGACTACTTTATATTTAAAGAGTAATTTCATCAATTTAAAAAAATCGTAAAAATTAAACGACAGAAATTAAGCTTGAAAGTGTAATGAAATTAACACTTTTCTGACAAACATCGTAAAAACAACTCTGTGATGTTAAATTGCGGGTGGTATTTTTAATGGAAAAGCATGCCGGACATATAAACGTGAGAAGTTTCAAAGATAATTTGAATGTGACTACGAAAATAAAAATGGATAGGAACGCTAACATTTCGTAAATTAATTAAATTAATTAATTAAATTCCTGCTTTTCACGTGTTTGCTCATACTGATACCAGCAAATAATTGTAACTAATTAAAAGTGAATTGAAATTATGTCTCTGTTTCGACATTTGCACATAATTAACTTCTATTTCTATTCTCTATTCGCGACAATGCGATAATTGCACAAAAATATAGTCTACATATTTAAAAAATTAAATGCTCCGGTATTTCACTCGATATATATTTTTTTTCCTTATTCACGTTTAGACTGTACATTACGTAATGGAAAATTTTGAATTTGAGTAACTGCCTACATTATCGATAAATAACTGTAGCCAAATGTACGAATTTGCACATACGCGAGCGTACATGCAATAAATGTCCACCTGTATATCGTGTTTAGAAACGACCACGTAAACGCCGTTATAAATGCATTACGAGCCCCATCAGTGTTATAAATGCACTCACGCCATCTAATACTTTGTAGAAGCACGAAATACTTCGTATGACGCAGTTACGAGAATCTCGTAGTAGCGAGTAGTGAATGTCTTACGCGTGCACACTGAATTAATATATTTATATTAACAGCAAAGTGCTTATATTCTGTTTTCTTTTTAAACAATAACATTATCACAATAAAAGCCTAGGTATCCTAGATTATTACTGCATCTAAACCTAAATGACAGAACAACGAGTAAAATCGATTTCGAGTAAAATCAAATATAGACCATTTATTACGTATTTACATTTCGTTTTATATTTTTGCTTTACGTTGTATTATTTCTGTCAATAGGCGACAAAATATATAGAAACACAAAAGCTTTTACATACATTCATCAGCTAAAAGGTTGCAACACTTTTTTCAACTCAGGGTTTTGGAACTCAGCCTTGTTTATAGAATGATTGAATTTAAAAATGGTTAGCGTCATAAGTAAGAATCAATCGTTCAATGAGCAGACTACATTCCGAAACTCATCGAAAAAAGTGTTGCAACCACTTGATGAGTGTATATACTACAGTCATAATATACAAATGTCAATACTAAATATTAAATTAAATGTCTTCTTCGAAAACTCTTATGGAAAGATGAAAGTTTCTATTTCAGAAATTTTTTATAGAAATTTGACATAATGGATTTCCTTACTAATAATGATAATAATACAATGGTCGAGAAAGATAATTAAAAAATTGATAACAGTCAAAATGATGTGTCAAATATTATGCAGTGACCAAATATTATTAAACGTGTGTAAAAAAAGTTAAGTTATTATTCAGTATTATCAAGTATTTATAAAATTAAAAACAAAATTTCGGCGAAATTAAAAAAAAATTTCTAGCCGATTTATTCTTTTTTTTTCATTTAAAATTTGAAATTTTTCAATTCCCTTTTCAAATAATTTCGGAATTTTTAATTTTACTTAACCCTAGAACACTATTGTACATATACATGCAAGTGAGCGTTAAGCTATGCTTCAGCGATCAGCAGGGATCCCAATTTATCTGTTAAAAGCTGAAGCCAAATTGAGCACTATTCTAGTATCATCCACCAAAGCGTGAACAAGCTTTTAAAAATTCAGTCTGTTATATATCAATTTCAATCTCCTGATAATCAATATTATAACAAAGAGCGTGATAAGTAATTTCAATTTTTAAACAAGTTTATGTTTTATATTGTATTTAATTGATAACTGTTATGAGAAAATATTAGACTGATATATTCCATATCATTTTAAGATTGAATTTAATATAGTATGTTTTATTCTTTCTTTTTTTTTTAAGTTAATAATTAGATTATTTGTAACTGTTATTATGCGTAATTATAGTAATTATAGTATATATTTTTCGACAATAAAGGATTTTTATTTTTACACTAACAACCGCGCAAAAAATTCTCATTAGCTCTTATTTGTTTTTGTTTTTTGACATTCTCGAGAGTTTGATTACTTGTTTTATTAGATTATTTGTGTTTATAAAGTTTTAAATTACAAATATTTCGTTAGGAAATGTATTATAAAATGTATCAAAATCTTATGTTAATACATTAATTAAGAATACTCTATTTCATACATAAAATTTACAGCATTGTATCACTCAATGTCAATAGGTTCTAGGGTTAACATAAATTGAAGAACCTTTTCCATCGATCTAAGAAATACATGCGGTTTTCTATATTCCTTAAAACTACATATCTCAGGTGTTACATCATGGCACGACTTTGGTGCATTGGGATTGTGAGGGTGGTACCTCGAGAACAGCATTGGTGTTCGCACGCGTCGATCGCGCTTGTGGCACTTTCGTGTGGGAAAAGCCACCCTGGAGTCCTTTAAAAACGGCGCAAGTTGGAGGTGCCATTCTCACAGAGGTTTCGCTAACCACGAACCCGGAGGATGCGATACCAGCGGGCCTAGTCGGCAGGTACACGCAGCAGCAGGCTGACTGCGCTTCTGTCACTTTGGAGGAGGGATATCTCGACCTGGGATCGGTGAAAGAGATAATGATCGGCTGTTGCGATCGCGACCGAGAGGCTGATCTCAGGAGCATCTGCAAGAGATACGGCCTACCTGGCTCCGACTGCTGCATCGGCCTCATGTATGGCTCCAATCTTCCGGACAATCGACTGATCTTCCTACTTTGCCCTCCTGCTCTTAGCAAGTACGTATGAATTATTTCTCTAGTTTTGTGCGCATCGATTAGTTTTCGAATATTTCTCACCAATAATGCGGAGGAAGAAAAGGAGATTCGAAAGTTATCATATAATTTAATTAAAAAAAATAAAAATATATTCATTTTTTATTAACGAAATTAAAGATGCTTAATTTTATGTTCTTTTTCAGAAAACATTTTTTTTTATTTATGCGTTTGAGATTATTTCACAAATATTTTTTTTTAATATAATTATTTTATGTGTTATATGTCACAAACTTGTTCGTAAAAAATTACCAAGTAAATTAATTACTATGCCGTTAATCTATCTTTCCACCAGAAGATTGAGTTCATTAATAGTATTGTATATTAATGATATGTTCACAATATTCGATATAATTATTGATTATATCAAGTGGTGGGTTAGTAACAAACATTTCATATGTATTTTGAACGGGTCTAACAATTCCCTCTAATAATTTATGATTTATTGTTAAATTACGTATTGTCCAGCTACATAAATTAATTATTAAGTAATTTGCATGCTGCTTTTAGAATATGGTACATGGGATTATGCTGGATATTGCGAGGCCTCAAACGACAACAACAGTTAACAGATCGTAGATCACGCTGGTTAAAAGAAAAATATCTTCAGTTATACTTTTCCTATTTGGAACAACCGATAGAAGGCTTGGAACAGCCGACGACAGCCGATGCTATTCGCATTTTCGGCGGTCGCGACTGGTCTATGACAGAAAGTGTTGGCACGCTGTCTCCAACGAGCAGCAGCACTTTACGCAGACGAAATGTTAAAGGCAAAAAGACAAAATCAATCGGCAACATTCATGCTTTAACCAAGGTTCGCACATAGGCTTCTCGCATCTTTTACAATAAACATAAATTAGATTACAAATCAAATGCTCCAAATGCTATATTTTGTAAATAACTGTCTTCATCGAATTAAATAGTTTTGATTTAACGTAGGATCTAAGTATAAAACAATACGACTCCTCGACCTCGGATGGAGGTCTGTGCACTACACCTCTTCGTCATATCGCTGGAAGCAGAGAGTCTTTAACGAGGATCTTGCCAGCGTCACCGAGAGCAAGCCGAGATCGAATTCCGCCACGTAGTCCACCCGGTTCCGCCGACCGTATTACTTCCAACTTGCCTTATTCCGCTTTTCAAAGGTACATCATCTTCTCCCATTTGATTTATCATATCAAATTCTCTTTATCTATCGATTTTGAGCAAAAGATTTATATAGGTCGGGAATTATATAGATCGAAATAGAAAATCTTACAATTCCGTGTCGAATCTTATTTGAACATAAATCTGTATTATGAATTTAAGAAAGTTTTTTTATCTAAAGTGATAAAAATGAATAACTTTTGCTATTTTCTTTTTTTTTAAGCAACAAATCTTTACAACTGAAACATCTTATGTTTATCATGCATTAACAATATTTTAGAATTTTTTTTATTAATATAGAGGTAATAATATCTAAAAAAAAAAAGAATTATATGAGTGATGAGAAAAGAATCTTTCGTGACAATACATTTCGGACAATTTGAAAAAAAGCTATAAAATATTTTTATTTTTAAATTCTTTTTTCAATTTTGCTGCTTTTAAATATAATAAACAATTTTTTCGTTTGAACATCTTGACTTTCAAGTTAAATAATTTTGTCAGTTTTAGATGTAAATAATTAGAATATTTTAGAAATATATTTTTAAGATATAGAAAAAGTATGTTCCTAAAATAAGAAAACTGTAGAAACAAAGAAAATTAAAAAAAATTTTATAAAATTTTATAAAAAAAAACCTTTAAATTATTTAAATTATTTATATTATAATCGACAAGTTTTCTTATATACGTCACAATAACGCGTGCGTATTTTGTGCGTAGTTTATTATGTGTCGCCAGAGAAAAGGACAAGAATGGATCTGGTGGTATATCAGGAGGCTTTGAAGCTCCTTGGCATATGAAAGGAGTGCGCACTACCTCGATTATGTACGAGACACAATTAAACTTTGTGGAATTCGTTGCGCTTTTCCGATCATTCAGTTTACGAGCCAGAAAAGATTTGCGTGATCTGTTCGGTCAATTAGCAATAACATGTCGTAGCCAGAGTGATGGATCGTTAAGGGACTTCAACATTCGCCCGGTAGTGCTCAGACAAACCAGTGATGCCACTCCACAAAGAATCGGTAAGCCGATATAATTATTAAATTTTATGTGCAAATTTAAAAGAAAGAGTAGAATATGATGCACAAAATAATTCTTATATTTAATCATGATAATGGAAATGCAATAATAATTCTTAAATATAGATATGCGAGTTAACTTACTAAATAATAATTTGCATGGAATAAATTAAATTCACACTATTAAGTTTTATTATAACAATCATCCCAATTAGCATAATGTATGTACATTTGTCGATATTTGTCAAAAATATTCATTTTATTGAAAATGGCCATAATTATATTGATTTCAATATATGAATGATTATTTTTAAAAATATTTATTTATATTAAAAAATAAACGTTTGAGTGACTAATTTTTTAAATATTATTTAAAATGAGAAATCAATGTTTTACTGTGCCAGGTTTATTGACGAGAAACAACTCTATTGACTGTCACGAATACAAGACGGGCAGCAACCTACAAAAAAAGCAGATCTTTGATGCTGTTGCGGCGGCTAGTATAATCAATAATTGTTCGGGCGTGGATACGTCGAAATCCCAAGTAATTACTTTAGCAACATTTACGAAATTTCTGGAATCTCGGCAGCAGGAAAAGTTGAATGACGACGAAATCAAGGCACTGATCAAGGTAAATGCTTATGGGGTCAGAAATTCCCTCACGAAAGAATATTTACTGAATGGCCTCATTTCTCTCTGACAATTTTGTTTCGGATATACAGGAAAAATATCTTGTAATATATAATATTTTATACGCCAGACTATCGTTAAAGTGTTTTGCGAATAAACTGCTTTTATTGAAGACAATAAACGATCTTTCGTTTTATTCTATTATGACGAAATTGTGATTTCAATTTTCCTTATCTGGAAATAGAAGACTTAACTTTTCCCATCCTCATGCGACTGTCATGACACGTGCGCGCTCACACCAACGCGATGTTGTAACACAATCAAATGAGCTCGTTTATTCTCATTTCAGAGGCATGAACCGGATCCGGCACTTCGCACACAGTGGTGTTTGTCTTTTGAGGGTTTTGCACGGTATATGATGGACAAGGACAATTATGCCTTCCCGAACGAGTATGCAACACCGTCCGAAACCGAAATGCAGCAGCCTCTGTCGCAATATTACATTGCAAGTTCCCACAACACGTATTTAACAGGACATCAACTCAAAGGAGAGTCCTCCGTACAGTTATATTCGCAGGTACGCTGTGACTTTCAAAAATAAACTCACATAATAAATTTCATAGAACTAAAATATGAATTATTTTTACTAGAATATTATTTCCTTTCATTATAACGAATTTCAAATTATACATTATTATTTAATAATTATTATTAATAAAATATAAAATATATAAAATATATAAAAAATTATTTACGTATTTTGTAAATTCTTTAAAGTTTTTTTAGAATTTCAGTCTTGCAAAAAAATGATTCAGTTTTCAATATGTAAAAATGAGATTTATTCTAAGTTTTCGAGAGTATATATATCATATATCCAAGAATTATGAAAAAATATTATTATTATATTAAATTAAAAACATGCGTGAAATTTGAATCGCGTGAAATAAGTTATGCAAATTTCCATTCGAATAAAGTAGTAATTAGCGCGTATAAAACTTATTGTTTGATAACAACAAAAATTTATGCAGGTGCTTTTAACCGGATGTCGTTGTGTAGAGCTCGATTGTTGGGACGGTGACGATGGATCACCATTGATTTATCATGGTCATACTTTCACTACGAAAATACCATTTCGCTCCGTTGTGGAAGCGATAGATCGAAGCGCCTTTGTCAGTTCCCCTTATCCCATAATCCTTTCCATCGAGAATCACTGTTCGCCAAGTCAGCAAGCTCGTATGGCTCAAATATTTCAGGTACTCGATTGATTATCTAACAAATTATATTTTCTTAGTGATTATCATCGCGCCTGAATCAAATTATTATAAAAAAATATAATATCATTTCAGTCTGTTTTTGGCGAGAAATTGGTGACGAAATTTCTCTTCGAGTCCGACTTCAGTGACGATCCTCAACTGCCTTCGCCTTCGCAACTTCGTTACCGAATTTTGATAAAAAATAAGAAGCTGGTGATCGATCCTGCCGGCCCCTTGTCGCACACACCCCTTAGTCATCGAGGGAAAATGCTTATGACGGATCGCGCATCTTCCATGAAGCAAATGCGGACTGATGTAAGCAGCACATCAGTCGTGGAATATTTTAGCGAGGATGAAGATGACGAAGAGGATGACGATGAGGATGACAACATCGATGGTAAAAATAATATATTATTAATACTTGGAAAATTTAATCTGTAATATCAATCAGATATATATTTTCTCAAAAAAGAATATTGAAATTCATTATAAATTTCTGTTTTTAAGAGCCTTCCTAAGTTCAAATTTAATCTAAATATGTTGCAGTGGCTACATTGTCACTGTATCTTATTTAATTATCTTTTGCTTTTATCATATTACACTTATATATTATCTTTGAGTTTAATATAAATCCAACCTTCTCTCTTCTTTGCTTTCGAGAAATATAATAATTGCAATCAATTAAAAATTCACTGAAACGAGTTACAATACTTAACGTGTAATTACAGATAATTCGATTTCGAGCTACGAGAGATATCTGGGTGGTGGCCAAGTGCCGCACGGTCGTTTAAAATCGGATCCAGGAGTGGATGACAAGACGCAAAAACAAAGTAGTCAGATAGCCAAGGAATTGTCGGACTTGGTAATTTATCTGCAGGCGATTAAATTTCGCGGACTAAATACTATGCCAGTCGGACCAGGAAAAATACGTCATCAATCGCATACAGGACCAGTTCAGAGGCATAGCATCGCCGGTATAGGACCTAGCAGTATAGCTTCCTCATCAGGATCGCCGCAATCACTTTCGACGTCCGCCTCGATCGCGAGCGGCGGTAGCAACATCGATAATATCTTCAGGTCAGTTTTTTATTGTACAATATTTTCTCTATTCATTCCTATATAATTATATATTACACATATTTGTCTCATTATATTTTTTTAGTTTATTTTTATTGTCTTGCGTCGTTTTCTTGCGTATTTTCTTTTTCAAAACTTTTCGGCGTTATCATATTGACATTAATCGACAAATACTGATTTTGTAAATAAAAAAAAACACAGAAGTATGTTTCTGTTCTTATTAGATCCACTCGTGGAATGCCGGCCTGTTTCCAATGTTCATCTCTGAACGAAAGCTCGGCGAAGAAAATCTGTAGGAAACAACCGTTAGGCGTAGTCGCTCATGCTGAAACTCAACTCATTCGAACGTATCCTGCAGGAATGCGTATTGATTCCACAAATTTCAATCCTGTAATATTTTGGGCTTTTGGAATCCAAATGGTTGCGTTGAATTATCAAACTGATGACGCGGGATTAAATCTGAATTCAGCCATGTTTGAGCAAAGCGGTCAATGCGGATATGTTAGAAAACCTTCAGTGATGTGGGATAAAGGTCATATGATGTACAGGTAAATTCACATTCTGTTAGATTTCTTACAAATTTTCTAATTATGCAACAATAATAATTATGAATGTAGCATACAATCCTTAAGAAATCGATTAATTATAAATCATAAGCAATAGGTGTCAAATAATTGTTTCTAATCACATTCTAAAAATTTATCTTTGCTATAATAGAAATTTTTATAATAGATATTTTTGTATGTTAAAAAAAAGATAGTTAAATAAAGAATTATTTCTGAACGCTAAATTATTTTCTAAAAAATTTTCTTGAACAATTATAAATGTTTTTATAGGCGATTCAACCCTTGGGACAAAGAATTCGATGGGCTGCATTCTGCGCATTTAAGTCTATCAATAGTCTCAGGACAATACGTTTCGGTTACGAACTTCGTCACCAGCACATATGTTGAGGTCGAGTTGGTCGGTATACCGATCGATTGCGCGAAACACAAAACAAAGGTGATCCATAACAATGCGTTGAATCCTATCTGGAATGAAAAATTCTGCTTCCAAGTGATGTTCAAAGATCTCGCCTTCCTACGTTTCGGTGTTATCGAAGCAAGCTCTCATCACGTGATCGCGCAACGCGTAATACCGCTTAAATGTCTACGACCTGGCTATCGACACGTACGATTACGATCTTGTAAAAACAAGCCATTAGCCCTTTCTACGCTTTTTATCTATTCCCGCTTGGAGGAGGAGAGTTTGGACTATAACACCTGCTGCCGTGATCATAAAGAGTCATCTAAGCGTCTCTCGTCGAGCAAAGAACCTGAGAAACTGAGCACCGTTGATCCCGGATCCCTGGGTGGTGTCACCTTGAAGAGACGAATGTTCTTCCTAATGGTTTATCATGTGATACCAGACGAGCCGTACACCATTCTGAAAGTGACCCAGGAGAGTACTACGCAAGAGGTGATGCTGCAGGCGTTGCAGAAGGCCGGAATATCGCCGGATCATGTAGATGAATACATTTTGGTAGAGGAAGTGTCCCGCGGATGGGAGAAAAGAGACAAGGAAGAGCTACCGACTCAACGTGTGCTGGACCCTACAGAACATCCCCTTCAAGCACAGGCCCTATGGAAAGGGCAAGGTCGCTTCCTGTTGAAGCGAGTAGGCGACGATCCAAGCAGTAGAGCGTGGCTCGCCTCTATCAGGAGCACGGCCGGCCACTCGAAGCTCAACGATTCCAACACGAGGGACCAATCCACTCACATATGGGACGAGGCAGACACCTTTCTAGTCTGCATTTATAACGTCTCGCCGGAGATCCCTTATGCGATTCTACGTGTGCCGATAAGCAGTTCAGCTCAAGACGTGTTAGCGCAAGCTCTGATAAAGGCCAGAAGAATGGAGAACCCAACCAAGTTTGCCCTGGTCGAGGAGCTGGAATGGGGTGGTGCGGGTGCTGTCGGAAGTGGAAATCGTCAGTTAAGAGTATTGAGTGACGATGAAAATGTTTATACCACTCAAGCCTTTTGGAAAACTCTCGGCAGGTTTATCCTTAGAGAAAGAGAACAAGCCATTCCGAGACGGAACTTGTTGCCAGCGACCCTCGATAGACTCAGTAAGGGATTTTCCGTAGGCAGATCAGTGTCCCTGCCAGGATCCAGCAAAGAAAAGGTGCCTGTTTCGGAAGCACTGTCGGACCCCACTTCTAGAGGCCTGAGACATCGGCTAATGATGTCGGGACGTAGACGAGAAGTTCATTCTGATGGAGAAGATACGCGTGAATCTGACATACTGAATGTTGCTTTTCAACTGAAGAAGGTCTCGTTCAGAAAATTAATGAGCTGGAAGTCATAGTGGCAGTCAAGGGCGTCGTCGATATCATCGATCTTCGCCGCTCGGAGAAGTCACCCGTAAGCTCGTAGTCTAATTATTATGATCAGAAACTAGTTCTGGTCTTGCGAAACATTTTTCATGCCGACGATCCTGTCGAGGTGCGATCTCAAATTAAAAGAAGAGCTTCAGAGAGCTGAAAGATTTCACTTTATCAAGAATTTATGTAATACAAGCGTCACATGGACGATCGAACAAGTTAGAATCTATAAGTCGTTAAGCCGAATGAACAAGAACAAGTGGTACGAACAGAATACTTAATATCTATCACGATATATCAGACAATGTGTTTTCATCACTAATTATGTGATAATATGCAAAAAAATTTCTCCAATAGAAAAAGAAAAAAAATTCATTTCTTCGAGAAAGAGCAAAATAACTTTTTGGGAAATTTTAATGTCTGGAAAACAACACGACATTGTTAAATTCGATTATCTTCACGATATTTGAGCGAAATATTGAATGATAAAATCGCCATCACTGCAGAAAATAACTTCGGCAAATCGAACTTTTCAAAGAGAATCGAACGATACCGACATGGAGATTATTATGCCGCAATTTTCAAAGATTTTTCAAGAATTTTAAAAAGATATAGCATATATCTAAACTTACGACGTAGTACAATCATTAAGTGGCAAAGCGACGATTCTTAAATCCTTTAAATTCGCATGAAAGCCAAGCATCATATTGAATTTAGTTACGTGGCAGTAAATTTGTATCAGACGCGGATTGATGCTGCAGCTTCCGCGTTTGAGACGCGCTGGCGCGTCGAAAAAAAAATTAAATATCACGCGTCATGTCTGATTTTATTATTTTTGTACAACGAAAAGAGAGAGATCGCACCGGGCGATCTCTAAACATTTTGCCAAACGACGATTCTAAGTGATTTTTAGATCCGTGACATATTCGTAATGTTTAGACGTATTAGAAGTGCTTCCCTGTTCAAACATGTTTCCGTTTGAAATATATCGGATTCGCCTTCATCTAATCAATATATCGCATCTCCAAAGAAATTACGTAGCTTCATGTGACTTCTCGTCATAAGCATTATTTTTATCATTTACGTCGTACCTGAGGTTTTCCATTGATACAAGAGTTACGCTATCGCGTATAAACTCTGTAATAAAGTTATATATCGCTGTTATCGCACTTTATTTGTTCGCTCTATTAATGTTAATAATTTTTTTCTGCGTCTAGTCAACCATGTGATAAGGAATTTGAGTATAGAATCCGATGAGAATATCATAATGTATATTGGGAGTTGCTACTTAAAAAACGTATTTACTATACATATATTGTTAACGCTAGAGGGTAGATCGGTGTTGCATTCTCGATTACCGTCCCTCTCTCCTAACTGTTTTAGCGAGCGTATGTATACGTAGACTATAAATACGAGACCAAGGAGTGTCGATGGAATGAAAAACCGCGTCCGAATGTGCTATTGCTCTATTCGATTATTTTTTCACATGACAAGGCATTCGCACATCGACGATCTTCGTCGTATGCTCGAAGCCGGTAGCCTAATTTTATGGAAAATAATTTCGCTAATAACGTTAATTAATTAACTAATGAGAAACAATATGGAACAATATCTGACGTCGCAAACCAGTGAGGTCGCGAGATAGCCTTGCCCCGTCTTCCACGTCCGAATCGTCCCAAATATTTTATATTTTTTCGAGACGGCTCCGCAGACTGACTTTTAGGCGAATCTGTATAGCTGTACGACACGAAAACACCAGGATTTTTTAATACTGAGAAAAATATAGAAATATATACACTAGTCATATCTTTCTCCGAGATGCTTCGCGACGTCACTGGGGACTCTGTATATTTTTGGATACCACTTCCTTCCTTACTCTTCATGTCTGTCCGAAAATACGTAATCATATCACATATCCACATAAGAGACCAAATGAGCGAAACAGATAAATAGAAGAAATGAGAAACAAACCGGGCAATTTCATTTGTACACATATCTCTGATTATGAGTAAGTAAAACAAATAAAATAAGAAAAACATTATTTGATAGATAAAAGAAATATCATTTGATAGAAGAGAATAAATCAGTGAGAACCGAAAACAATTGTTTTATTTGCTAAGTATGGAAAGAAAGATAAAAACAATCTGATTAATCCGATTTGTAGATCAAATTACTGAAAACAAATAAGAAAAATATTGGGGAAAAATAAGTTTCCGCCGTTTGCAAAAGACGGCGCCACTAATAAACTACAGTTAAAATTGTTTGATATAAAACGACATATCGTAAGATTGGACATTCGGCAACATCATAACCTTGAAATATTAGCGATTTTAATTCAGCATCGTATATTTTTTTTTTGTACGAAAAGTCGAGTTTTGAGCCGAATAAGCGTCATTTGCGGGAATTTTTGATTTACTTCTTTAATTTGAAGAAATCTGCAGCTGAGGCTTATAGATTGCTTGTAGAAGCATATGATGATGCTGCCTTAAGTGAGAAAAGTTATTATGTTAAAGTTGTTATGAGTGATTTCAAAAGTTTAAGAACGGTGAATTTGACGTCGAAGACAAAGAACATAGCGGAAGGCCGAAAGTATACGAAGACGCGGAATTGGAAGCATTATTGGATGAAGATTCGTGCCAAACGCAAAAAGAACTTGCACTTATATTAGGAGTGACTCAACAAACAATATTGTTTGAAATCATATTGTTTGAAATCATTGGAAATGATTCAAAAGCAAGGGAATTGGGTTCCATATGAACTGAAGCCGAGAAACGTTGAATGCCGATTTTTTATATGTGAAATGCTGCTTGCCAAGTATAAACGAAAAAGTTTTTTGCATCGTATAGTCACTGGTGATAAAAAATGGATCCACTACGATAACCCAAAAAAGAGAAAATCATGGGGACCACCTGACTATGCTTCAATATCAACAGTCAAGCCGAATATTCATGGAAAAAAACTCATGTTGTATATTTAGTGAGATCAGCTTGGTGTCATGTATTAGTTGCTCAAACCGAACAAGACCATTACTGGGGCTCTCTACCGACACAATTGATGAGATTGAACCGAGCACTCAAGGAAAAACGCGCCCTACTACTCCAAGCATGACAAAATTATTCTCCTATATGGTAATGCTCGACTACATGTTGCGGCGCCAGTCAAAACCTACTTAGAAACTCTCAAATAGGAAGTTCTACCCCATCCGCCGTTTTCTCCAGACATTGCTCCTTCCGACTATTACTTATTCCGATGTTGATCCTTGTTGATCGATGATGGCCTGTCTGAGCAGCACTTCACATCATATGAAGATACCAAAAATTGTATCGATGATTGGATAGCCTCAAAAGATGAAGCGTTCTTCCGACGCGGTATGCACATGCTACCAGATGGGAAAAAGTAATGGCTAATGATGACCATTATTTTGAATGTACTGTTCTTTCACAATAAATGCTTAATTTCTTCTTCATAATCTCTTCTTTCATAATAAATGTTTAATTTTTGATAAAAAATGGCGAAAACTTATTTGTACTCCCAATAAATAAAAACAAACTGTATTTATAATACTATTAGTTACTGCAATCGTTATAAAATATTTTCAGAAGCATGCTGATCAGCATGTAATTCAGTACTACCAACTCATTTGACAATATTGCGAGTAGTCAGGTGATCATATGTCCCATTTTTTCCAATGTATTTTTCGTTGCTTGCAATGTTTTTGTATTTATGAAAGCATTTGACATATGTTCCGTTATAATTTTTCCTTTTCTTCTTCTGGAAAGATAAGAAGTTACAATATATTTTATAAAAATCTAAAATATTTCTCTTTTTAATGATAAAAATAATCGACTATTTGTTTTTAAAAAACAATATTAAATAAATGTGATTATAAATTGATTACGCTTTTCGATTATCGTGCAAATCGAACTGCAGATAATCTTGTTCATCACTTCTGTCCTTAAGACAAAAAAAAAANATATATATATATATTATTATTATTATTATTATTATTATTATTACTTACTTACTTACTTCTTTACTTTCTTTCTTTCTTTCTTTCTTTACTT
>NW_012130074.1:4284593-4292049 GCF_000143395.1 Atta cephalotes
ACGTTACGTACGTACTACTACTACTACTACTACTACTATATACTATATACTATATATATATATATATAATAATAATAATATATATATATNTTTTTTTTTTGTTGATTATACTTATCTCTATCTCTTTCCCTCTTTTTAGCTTTTTGTTTTCTGATCACCTTATACACGCAAATAGCGTGCATACTACGATGCATTAAAATTTCTCAAATGTTAACAAAAGTCTAATAAATCATGAAATCACACAATAATTTGGCAAGCGCAACAAATACACATGGGAGTACAAATAAGTTTCCGCCGTTTTTTATCAAAATTAAACATTTATTATGAAAGAACGGTACATGTTTTATTCAAAGTAATGGCCATCGCTAGCCATTACTTTTTCCCATCTTTCTGTGTGGTAGCATGTGGATACCGCGTCGGAAGAACGCTTCATCTTTTAAGGCTATTTAATCATCGATACAATTTTTGGTATCTTCATATGATGTGAAGTGCTGCTCAGACAAGCCATGCATCATCGATCGGAACAAGTGATAGTCGGAAGGAGCAATGTCTGGAGAATACGGCGGGTGGGGTAGAACTTCCTATTTGAGTGTTTTTAAGTAGGTTTTGACCGGCGCCGCAATATGTGGTCGAGCATTACCATGCAGGAGAATAATTTTGTCATGCCTGGAGTAGTAGTGGGCGCGTTTTTCCTTGAATGCTCGATTCAATCTCATCAATTGTGTCGGTAGAGAGCCCCAGTAATGGTCTCGTTTGGTTGAGCAACTCATAATACACGACACAAGCTGATCCCACCAAATACACAACATGAGTTTTTTTCTATGAATATTCGGCTTGGCTGTCGATGTTGAAGCATAATCAGGTGGTCCCCATGATTTCCTCTTTTTTGGGTTATCGTAGTGGATCCATTTTTCATCACCAGTGACTATACGATGCAAAAAACCCTTTCGTTTATGCCTGGCAAGCAGCATTTCACATGTAAAAAATCGGCGTTCAACATTTCTCAGCGTCAGTTCATGGAACCCAATTCTCTTGCTTTTGAATCATTCCCAATGATTTCAAACAATATGAAATTGTTTGTTGAGTCACTCCTAATATAAGTGCAAGTTCTCTTTCTTGTTCTCTTTTTGCGTTTGGCACGAATCTTCATCCAATAATGCTTCCAATTCCGCGTCTTCGTATACTTTCGGCCGCTACGTTCTTTGTCTTCGACGTCAAATTCACCGTTCTTAAACTTTTGAAATCACTCACGACAACTTTTTTCACTTAAGGCAGCATCACCATATGCTTCTACAAGCAATCTATGAGCCTCAGCTGCAGATTTTTTCAAATTAAAGAAGTAGATCAAAAATTCCCATAAATGACGCTTATTCGGCTCAAAACTCGACATTTTCGTACAAAAAAAAAATGTATGATGCTGAATCAAAATCGTTAATATTTCAAGGTGTTGCCGGATATATAATTTTACGATATGTCGTTTTATATCAAACAATTTTAACTATAGTTTATTAGTGACGCCGTCTTTTGCAAACGGCGGAAACTTTTGTACTCCCAACTTTCATCATTATGTGTACTTTCATCATTATGTGTAATTTACACTAAATACTGCGAAATCAAAGTATATTCCGATATACCACAACAGTATTTACCTAATACGTAACATCCTCAAGGAACATTATGTATATAGCAGCAATGAACAATGGCTACTAATAACATTAATTATTATAATTAATATTCGACGCTCCTTGGACCTCCGACTAAACCCCCGTATCAAGATCATCGATTGTAAAAGGACCGTATCTATCAAGCGTTGCAATCGTTGTAACTATTCGTCGCTGTGCCGCCGCCGAATGTCACAACAAGGTGCGTGCAAGCTGTTGGCAGACAACATTGTCCATTGTAAAATCACAATTAAAATTTTATATTTTCCTCAATAAAACCAATTACAATTAATTCATAATTTTATTTTCAGTTTAATATAAAATTCAACAAAATGCACTTCGATGTTCTGTTATGAATTATGAAAATTATGTTATATGAATTATATGTAAAATTAAATCTCTACTTTATTCAAATGATAACAATACGATATTCACTGCAGACTATTTAATTTACTCACTCCATTAATAGCTATCGACATGCACAAAACATTTATTATCTGTTATTATTTAATTATTATTTATTATTCAGTATTGAAAATTAATTCATTGAGATAATAAAATTTATTCATTGAGATAACAAATAAAACTTACTTTACTTTTCCTTATAATATATAAAACGCAATATTGTTTTCACTATAACATATTATAATAACATGTTCAATGATATTGAATAGAATTTATTGAGATAATAAATAAAACGTTTTACTTTTCCTTACGATATATACGCAATATTGTTTTCACTATAACATATTATAACAACATGTTTAACGATCCGCGTTTGACGATATTTTCAATCTTTTATCTCGTTTTCGAGGCTGACATTAAAGAACTCGGTGAGCGTATTTAAAAGATGATTGTATCAAGAGCGGTGCGCACACACGAAACGATTACTTCTTAATATTTTTTGGGACCACTCTGATTAAGGAAACTACCGAAGGAACTCCCAGGAGCCGATCCTAAATATAAACGGTAAATCAGTATTAAGGCTCCTTGTTTTCTTCGTCGGTCGAAAGTGCGGACCGCACGAGGAAAGTAGGAGAAGAAGACAAAGAATGAGAGATGGGCAGAACGACAGAAATCGAACGGAAGATTATCCTCAAAGAGATGAAGCAAAAGGCCGAATGAATAGATGCTGAAGCACACTTTAAACGATCTATAATTCGCGTCAAAATTCAGGATAAACTTTTACTTATAGTCTTAATAGTACAATTTCACTTTAATGCTTGATGCTAGATTTCAAATGAAAATATTATACTTTCAATGTCAGCGTCAATATATAAAATTATATAGAAAAAAATTCTACCCTAAAATCTGATGCAAATTATATATCATTCAAAATGAGCTTGATGCGTCAACCGGGCATATCTCTAATTGTACATATCCGTGATTTTTTGGTAGTTGTTATGTTGATATAAAAAAAAACACGCGTAATATATATATAAATATGATCGTATATTCGTATTCTCGAAGGGCCGTCGAACGGCATGTTGCGTGCGTAACATAATTCAAAGTCAAAGAAAGAAAATAATGCAGAATTATACTTAATCTTGACGAAAGATGCGATAGTTAGTAAGATAGAATGATTAAAAAAAGACAGATGAATTGATTAATTAATTAACATTTACAATTGATATTTACAATTCAATTAAGAGACGTATTCTCATCGCGCGCAATCGGGCTGGCACTGACTTTGCACGGTGTGTCTCTGATTAAAATATGATCAAATACGACATGAGATGTCTCAAATTGCGTATTTATGAATTTTATCATATTTGTAACGCATTTATCTTGCAAGCGGTCGCTACCCGCGTCTCTCGTCGATGGCTTTTCTCCGGCTCATCGTCAGCAAGTATTGTTATGACCGTCGAAAGAAAATTATATATACGAGTTAACGAACTATGCAGCAATTAGTTAAATCGCCGAATAATAATGACTATATACATATAATTATCAGAGGAAAGGGAACCAGGTTAATCGTTTTTTGCCTATTTCTCTAAAAAAAAAAACTTCATCTCGTTCAATGATTTTTAACGTTTAATTTACAACTATTTACAATAATTTATTTATCATCTTGGAAACGGTATGAAAAATGCAAAAAAAAAGCGTTCTGCCGTTCGATGTACTTTTTGAACGTATATTGTGAATTAAAAATTTATTAAAAATTTTGACCTTAATTCGTTTAATCCAGTATTATAATTTTGTCACTATCTGTTGTAAACTTTTATGTTTAACCTCCAGTGCAGTTAGTGCACAAATTTTTGAAAATGTTATTGTTGTACGTGCGTAATAAAATTATACTTTTCGTAAAAATATGCAGATATAGATTGGTCAAAAAATAAAAAAAATTTTGTGAACTTTATGTGAGATATTATTATCTAGTAACGAGCCATCATATTTCATGCATTACAATCGCTATTAAACCGCGATGCTTGAAGAATAAGATGGACGACGAAAGATTTGTAAGACAAAACAAAAAAAAATGTTATCGCTAAAGCAGAAAACTTCTTTCCTAGTACGCGTACAGTATGCTAATAGGATTTCGTCACATTTAAACAATTATTACAAAATAAAAAAGAACGAGCATTATACGAGTAGCCGCTAACATTAATAGAATTCTCTTTGGCGTTATTATGTAAACACTCGAGTAGCCTCTATTCTCGTTTCGAGGAACAAAGAGAAGCATGTAATATCCGTTAAATAAAAAAAAAGCATGCGATCACCTTGGAAACTTATAGCGAATTTATCATTACAATAATATATTAATATATTGACATTGTTGAGAAAAAGAATCTACATGTAAATATATAAGCATAAAGAGCATTTTTATAAATAAGTAGGTATTGTTATTTTAAGCGTGAAATTTCCTTCCCACTTTCCTTCCTACTTTTTCTCTCACAATTTTAAATATAAGAAAGATTTTTATATAATTTTAAGATAACTGAACGATGTATTTGTCCTTATTATGATCAAATTTAATACATTTCTTGAATTAGGCGAAATTTATGTTGAGATTAGCGCGAGACGCTAACCTCAAGCAACCTCACTTTATATTAATTTTTACAAATTGATCTATACAATAATTCATATTAAATTAATAAACATAAATCCCTAATAAAATATGTTTCAATTGTTGCAATTGATCTTTTTGTGATGGAAGAAAATCTTTTAATTTCAAAACATTTTAATCACACTTTATACTTACATTACTTATTTGATATACATGTTTATTTACTTTTTAAATAACGACAAAAAACATTATTAATCATTTTTTCCTTCAAATTTTAATATGAATCAACATACCTGAAAACCTTTTATGTACACCATACTAGATCAAGCACTTCTTAATTTCAAATTTTAAGTTCAGAATCAAAATTGACGTCAATAAAAAAATCTTCTCTTGTATGTGTCTTTTTAAATCTCTGCCCTCTCCGTCTAGGACTGTTTATGAGGAAAAAGCTACCAATCATAAAACGTTAAAAAAAACACACGAGACGGTATTCATAGTCTGTTTATATATTAAAACTGACTTATAATATAATATCTTAAGATGCTAATGCAGTTATCGGATTAACTTTGACATTTTAAGACTATGACATTTTAAGACTTTCTTAAGACAGTTTTAAATGCAAGAATCGATTATGAATATAGGGCATGCTTTCGCGTTGTGAAATTGATGCTGAATCTTCCCTTATTCATCCCTAAATCGTTAAAAAATTGCCATCTAACTATGCAACATATATTTTCGATTTATGCGCTATTTCCAATCAATTTTGATTTTTGCGCTGCAATCCTTAAGGGATTTCCACATTGGCCCCCCGCTTAATCAAATAAATAAATAAATTATACAATAATACTCTATCTGCAAAAAAAGATTTTTGCGCTCATTTCGTTTAGCTAAAAAAAATTTTTTGTTGGGGGCTGAGTAGATTGTCAGTCAATCTTTCCTCCCTCCTCCCACATATTAATAACAACCAATTAGAAAAATAAAATACAGGATTTATGTGCTATTTATGCTTTCATATTCACATACTTTCAATTTTTACGCTGCATTCCTTAAGCCACTTCCCTCTTGGAGCTTTCAATCCGGTCCGAAATGATCTTGGAGATTTCTAGTAAACATTTTGGCTATTAAAACATTTTATATGACATATTGCAGAACCTTTTCGGAATTGTTATTCATGAGATATGAAAGGTTGAAACATTTTGGGCGGAAAACCTCTAATACTACGTTTTATTAAAAATTGGGCTTTCATTTGGCTTGGTATTTTCGTCCGCCATATTGAATTAGTCATTTTTAATTTTTCTATTCTATATTGATTCAGCCATTTGAATTTTCAAATTTTAAATTCGAATTTAGAATTAGAGGCTCTAAAAATCTAACGCTACATTTTGCTGAAACCGAGCGACTTTTTAGCATTTCCGTCCGCTATTGATTCAGTTATTCTGAATTTTCAAATTTGGGTTCCTATTTTCAAAGAGTGATCCCAAAAATCGCCTGTTTTTTTAAATTCTCGATTTTAGAACTGCCAAATTTTACTTTATATTAAAACATTAATTACAGAGAAGTTTGAAGTTGAAGTTACAATTACTATCAGAGGGGAATGTAAAAGAAAACGGATTTTCGCATAAACGTAATACTCCCTCTCTAGCTATGATAATAATTATTATCTCAATTTGAAACTTCTTTGTAATTGTAAAATATCATTTGACACACCAAAAATTGACGGTTCAAAAAACGGACAAAAATAACTTCTTTTTTGGGGTTATTCTTTTAAATTCGAATTCGGCATCAGCATCCCCGAAAATCCTTTGATACTACATTTCACTAAAATCGGAAGATTTTTAAAGCGATCCTGAAAACTTTTTAATACTGTATTTCGTTGAAATCTAAAGATTTTTAGCATTTCCGCCATATTGGTTCAGCCATTAAATTTAAATTTTCAATTTTGGATTCAAAATCAGCGAACATTTAAGATAAAAGCTTTATCTTCAGAAAGATCAGTTAATGTAAAACTTGCTCGAAAATCTTTAATTTCACCAGAAATGAATTTAACAATCTCAATGAAAAGAGGCTTCAGGGCATGTAACACAATTTTAAGATAGAAAGATATAATTACTGTAATACAATAAAAAATTTTTTATAAATAAGAAAGAAAACGTTTCCACAAATAAATTTTTCCATCTAAATATTATTAATCTGTTTTATTTTGATTTCTTTTTATTTTCGAGATTTTTATTCTTAAGAATAAGAAAAAATTAGAATTATAGAGAGAATCCGGAATAATTTTGTTTAGTGTCGAAAATTCCAAAATAAAAAGATATATTTCTGAAATATTACACAAGACTAATTTAACTGAATTTTTAGATTTTTAGTTAATATTATTTTTTACATGAAATGTATGGTTGGTGTTTAGTTAGATAATAATTTATCTGATAACAATGATTTTCTAATTAAGTTTATAACATACTGATTCGCTAATAAATATATCATAAAAATTACTAAATCATTAAAATCTAAATTTAAATTAAAAATTAAAAAATAAAATTGTTGTTGTCTTACGGCTAATTATGTCATCAGAATCAAATTCATCAACTTTTTTATATTATTGGTACCATTTATTTTGTATCATAAATTAGATTTTATATATACATCGCCATATATTATTATTTTATATATATATTATTATTTTATATATATAGTATATATTTTATATATATATATATATATATATATATATNTATATATAATATTATATAATATATATATAATANATAATATATATANATATNTNTAT
>NW_012130074.1:4292069-4295299 GCF_000143395.1 Atta cephalotes
CTCTACCTCTGTCGTCCGTTCGTCGTAGTACTACTACAGTATATATATATATATATATATATATATATATATATATATATATATATATGTATATGTACATACATACATACATATATATTGTAAGCAAATGGTATATTTCAGAAAAATAGCTTTATATATTATTATAATAGACTAGGCAAATGCTATCTGCCTGTTCAAATAACTCTCGTCCGCTTCAAATGCTATTTTCCTAGGCAAATTTGCCTGAACGCTTTTTTAAAAAAAATAGGATAATTATTTAGAAAACATCCCTCGATCACCTTCAATTTCAATGAAATTATGCATTCGACGCGTTTTTGCATGAAACGAAAAAATTTGGCAGTAAAATGTTGTGCTTAGTCCCGCAAACCAAGATATTAAGCATTAAAGTGTACGACTATTGAAATTAGGAAATATATCATCCCTCTGTTTCAGGGTCGCACAACTTCTATTGTACTGTTGCACGTGAGTTTCGACTTTCCATGCGAAATGAGATTTATTCTATCTCTTCCCTATCAAGGAATGTGCGATTTTCTACGCAAAGTAATGTTTACCTGTGTGAAAAGTCAAGCACCCTAAGCACAGGGTGAAAAAAGAGGTGAAAGTCGCTTCACATAGAAAGTCGGAACCCATGTGCAACAGTATAATTATAGAAGTCGTGTAACTCTGCGTCTTCTAAATAATTATCCCATTTTTCTAAAAAGCTTTCAGGCAAATGCTATTTGCGTAGGAAAATAGTATATAACTAGGAAAATGGTATTGAAAACTGGCGAAAGCTATTTTAGGGCAGATAGCATTTGATTAATCAAAAACTATTTTTCTGAAATAATCAATTGTCTATGACATATATAACAAAATATATTTTAAAAATGTTAATTTTTACACTTTCGCTTTTTTGAGCAACAATCACAAAGCATATTTCGATTTATCATATAAAAATTTTTTTCTAACTTTTAATGTTCCTCTAGTTGATATGGTGATCCAGACCAATCAGAAAAGCCGGCGCATGTACATATTCTTCATGAAAAACTGAGTCGAAAATGTTAATAGCAAAATGTTGAGGTGTCAATAATTTTGGAGCGTTTGAAACTATCCAACCACGGCGTAAAGTTCGCACTGTCAGATAACTAAGTGTTTTGACGAATATCGCTAAATGTCACAATGCTGAATGTGTATTAAAAAGGTTCCGTAAAATCTCTATTAACGTCTACTGTATTCTTAAATTGAGCTCAATTTAATTGACGAGGAATAATTTCAATTGCAAATTCGATAAAACATTAAAGTATGTATCTTTGAAATTTTCACGTTTTAAATAATAAACAAATTATCGAAATTAGATGATTGAGTATTATTATCGCGATATCAATAACAGCTGTTTACTCTCAACGAAGCGCTCTATTGGTCGACGTGTTATCGCTCGAGATTCTGAGACTCAAAATTCTCAATAACAGAATAATGAAAAGCATTCACGCCAGTCAGTCACTCGATCTCGGAGTTAATTTGGCATTAAGTATCACTTAACTATCCATAATCAATATTCGAATTGAAATTGCATTCTTAACGTTTTCTTATGCCGATTTCGTCGACTTATTCGTGATCAAGAAGTCCGCGTTTTCGAGTGTACGTTTTATTGCGTAAAATACATATATATATTCAACTCTTGTATCTTTAACATTTCTTCAAAAAAGTTTCTGGAGTCATTTTCTTCGTGTTTTCCTCAACTAGTGATCTTTAATCGTGAACGAAATAATAAGAAATTTTTCTGTATAATTTTAATCAAATAACAAAATTTGTCCTTTAAATTAATATAATCAAAAATACATTTCTTGAATTATATAAAATTTATGTCAAGATATAATTAACTAAAAAAATACAATTGATTTCTTAAATTAGAGATACATAGATAAGAAATATGATGTAATTACTTCCATAAATAAATTTTTTTATATATTGCAAATCTATTTTATTCTAATCTTCTTTTATTTTCTATAATAATAAGAAAATTGTAGATTCCAAAATAACTTAGATATTGAATTGTCTCGACAATTCCAAAACAGTGAAATATATTTCTAAAACATTTTAATTTAATTGAATTCTAAATTTTAATTGGTATATTTTGTTCATGAAACGTCTTACGATAATGTTTATCTCATATAATAATGTTTGTTTGATAAGATGCTATTTATCTTTTTATTATATCTTTTATTAAAGAAATAGAACTACTTAAAATCTAAAAATTTAAATTAAAAATTAAAAAATAAAGTTGTTATTGTGTTACGATTAATTAATTATATGTCGCAATCAAAGTCAACTTCATTAATTCTTGTATTTGTACTATTTCTTTTTTTCTGTCTATCATAAATATTATCAATTATTCGGTCTTATATATACCAAAATACATAAAAAAATTACATTTTTGCAATAATTGTAGAACACATGTCAATTTGTCTAATAAATTTAATATATTTTCTAAGTTTTAATGCTTTTATCATTGACATATGTACATTTAATGTTTTTTACAAACAAAATCTATCTTATCAACACTTGACGGGAAAATGTACATTTATAGGCCGCTGTTTAATTCTCTTTGCATCACTGCTCTTATAAGATATTAACTGTCGCACTGACAACACAATGTCTGTAAGTATATGACATACACGATATTGCACAAATATAGACAAATAATCAAATAAATATTTAAACAAACATAATCTTCATTCTTTTATCATTGTACATTATATAATTGTAAAAAGTAAAAAAAACACGTATAGTTTTTTGAAAAATACAATCACTGTGTAATTATTGAATTATAAAACTGTGTAATTATTAAATTATAAAAAGATCGATGATGCTGTTATCATGTAAAATTTCAAATTAAATTTTGAATAAAGCTAAAGAATCATACTATGTTCTAAACAATATCTATATCGCTTTAAAAATACTAATCACTCTCTATTAAATCTCTATTAAAAATATCTCTATTAAAAATAATATCAATTACAAAAAAATAAAAGAAATTTTTAGTATACATATATATTAATTATAATTATTATTTTATGTATGTGTTTTTTGTCTCTTGCTGTTTTTCTGTAAAATTGATAGTATTTGAGTAAAAAATTATAGAAAACCAATATTCAACGATTTTTAGTAATTTTTTAGTAATTAATATCTCATTAACTATTGCGAAAATTGTAAAATGTGTGGTCAATATG
>NW_012130074.1:4295319-4315536 GCF_000143395.1 Atta cephalotes
ACTGATTCATCTCATTATTTTATTCATAAAAGTATTAAGGTACGGTTATAAAAAAATTAATAGTTTACGAGTTATTTAACATTTTTTTTTGTTAATTTGTGCCAGAATAAAGTGTAAAATATCTCTTAAACTATTGGTTTTTTTATATCACTATCTTTATACTTTTATAAGCAGAGTAATTAGAGGAAACATATTGTGTAAAAAAAATCATACAATTTCATTTAAAAAAGTGGAGGAGACCTGAATCATATCTATTGGGTTGTCCGGAAAGTTCGTGCCGATTTGGAAGAAAAATTGAAACGCAAAAGATTTAAATTTTAGTATACATTTATCAAATTATATAGATTAGTCGGCACGAACTTTCCGAACAATCCAATATTTGACGTCTCCACCTAAAAAAAACATAATATATCTCCAAAATATATCTCCCTCGAAACCGTTTCACTTTCATTTGAAACATTTTTTTTATATTATCAAAAATAATAGAAATATTTCAGATGGTCCATTTAAGTGGATCACGCGGTATACACGCACGCGCGCGCACGCACACATGCATACACACGCACACGCACGCACGCACGCACGCACGCACGCGCGTCTTATATAATATAATAAATAAATAATAATAGATTGAATATGTTAAAATTTCTAGTAAAATATTCTAAAATATCGTATAAATATTTATTTCTAAAATACCATATAAATATTTAATTTTAAAATAAGAAATACATATTGTTATTTCCATAAACAAATTTTTTCGCATATTGTTTATCTCTTTATTCTGATCATCTTTTATTTTCAATTTTCCATAAGAAAAAATGAGAATTATAGAAAAATTTCAAAATAAAAAATAACTTATTTAAAACTAACTAACTAACTTATTAAAAAAATAACTTAATTTCGGCAATTTCAGAATAGAGAGACTTACTATACTTTTTTTACTTCGAAGTTATTGTTACTTCCAAAAGCAAAAAGAAAATTTATATTCCAATTTCAAGATGTTATTGAGCTTTCTTTGTTAAATGTTTATTGAACAAAAAAATAAAAGTTTATCCGAAAAGCTGTGATATAATTTCTTTACATGTACAGGATGCGTTCTGTTATTCACTGCGAATACTGAAAATCTATTTCACACATATGTATATATATATATATATATTATAGATATATATATTATAGATTTTTTGTACTTGCAGTAAATATCGCAGCTATGTACAATCCATATTATTCAAATAAGGAATAAAACAGATACATTCAAATCAAATTAATATTTTTAGAAAGGAATTTATTTGTACATGTTTATTTGTATTATATATGTTTGCGATATATCGCGTTGATTTAATTAGAGTTAAATAAAATAAAATATAAATTTCTTATAGTATTACAGACATAAAAATTTATATTTTATGACTTTGTAGCGATTGTCATACACCTACAAAGGTCTTATTGCTCCAGTATTAACTCCTTTTAGAATCAATGGGTAATTAATTGTACCATAAACTCTATAAATAATAACTGAAATAAATTTAAACTGAATAATAATGACTAGTATTTATTTAATAGAGCACTTAATTTGGAAGTTATATCAAAATATGCAATGCATCTATCAAAGAAAGGAATTAAAGGTATACTTGGTAAGTTACTTCTAAAATTAATTTTAATTATATAATAATATTTAATATATTAAATTTTAACCAAAAAGTATTTTGCATAAAAATCATTTTAGAAAAGAAAAAGTATATATAATATTATATAATAATTATTCAAAATTATAATAATAAAATTAGAATAATAAAATTAGAATAACTTTTTTTATATTTCTTATTGCAGTTAATGGAACAAATGGTGAAGGAATGGTAATGTCTGTTGCTGAAAGGAAACTTGTTGTCGAAGCTTGGGTAAAAGCAGTGGAAGAAACAAAGCAACACCTGATGGTTCAAGTAGGAGGTGTACCTCTTCCCGATGTTATCGAACTTGTATGTATAATTATTATTATATGTATAGAATAGTGTACAACCTTCTGCGATTAATCAATATAATGGAAATAATATACAGGCAAAACATGCAAGCAGTCTGCCCGTAAATTCTATACTCTGCTTACCAGAACTGTACTTCAAGCCTACTACCTCTAAACAACTAATTGAATACTTGGAAATAGTTGGTGAGGCGGCACCAAAGACACCGTTATTATATTATCATTTTCCTGTGATGACTAATGTTAATAGTAAGCGATCTTTCGACATTTTAGTACACATATACTAGAAATAATCAACTGACTTTAATAATAAAAGAGTAATATTTCATTATATACATATTTACATATATGTATATACATATTTCACAATAAATATTATTATCGTATATAAATATATTTTGTAGTACACATGGGACGATTCCTTGAATCAATTGGTGACAAAATACCTTCGTTTGTGGGTATAAAATTCACTAGCTCCAACTTAGAAGAAGGAGTGCAAGCGTTACGTGCAGATAACAGAAAATTTAGTATTTTCCTTGGCAATAATCAGGTAATAAAATAAAAATTAGTTTAGGCCAAGATTTAGGCGTTTTATAAATGAAAAATAAACTAAAAATAGTTAATAATTGGTCAGTAAGTAGATTCTCGATGAATGTTCTTTACTCAATGAGTAATGCTGGATGAATGTTCTTTACTCAATGAGTAACGCTGGATGATTGCAAGAATAGGTCTAGAATAAAAGAATTCTTACTGATTACTGATTGTAGTTATTAATTATATTCTATAAGCTTATTTTTATTTAGATTTGTTCTTTTTATTGCAACCTAATGAAAATATATTTAATCTGATCTGATTCTTTAGTTAGTGCCCGCTGCGTATGCAATGGGAATGGATTCCTTTATATTAAACAGTTTAAATATGTTTCCCGAACTTGTATTGGGTCTTCTTGCTGTTTGCAAGAATGGAGATATGATAAAAGCTAATGATATGCAAGAGAAGCTTTCAAGCGCTATAATTGCTATAATGAAACATGGTAGGTACCATTTTATATCTGATAATGCATTATTACTCAAATCGGTTCTTTATTGCAGATAATCGAATACAGGCTATAAAAATAGCAATGGCTCTTCTTACTGACATTAATACAGGGCCATCTCGTGCACCACCTAAATCTATTTCTTCTGAAACTGTAGCAACTGTGACAAAAGATTTAACGAATTTAGGATATCAACCAAATATTAAATTATAAATATTTGATAATCTTACTTTTCCAGTTTATCCTATCTTTTACAATATTATATTATATATTATCTCTAATTCTTCAATAAATTATCTAATTATAAACGTAAATACTATTTCTTACTTGTTTTTTACCTATTTCTTTAAAAAATTTTATCTCGTTTAATGATTTTTAGCGTATAATGTACAACTATTTACACACACAAAGACTATTTTTATAAATAAGAATAGCTATTGTCATTTAAAGCAAGAAATGTTTTTCTTCATTTTTCCTTATTCAATTTCAAATTTAAGAGATGTTTCTATATAATTTTAAAGTAACTAAGTAACGGAAAGTTTGTCTTTTAAATTGATTAAAGTTAAACTTAATATATTTTTTATATAAATTACGCGAAAATAATAAATTTATTTTAAGATATAACAAGTCTAATCTGTTTCTAAAATGTTTTTAATTTGAATAAATTTTTAGATTTGAATTAATGCAATATTTTTCATGAAATATATGATCGGCGTTTTGTCTTATTATCAGACAATCTTTATCTGATATATACAATGTTTTTCTGATAAGACGTTAACGATACGTTTTATTAACAAATAGAACTGATAATATCTAAAAATTCACTGATATTAAAACTTATAAAATATGAAGGTGATTCAAATATAAAAAAAACCTTTTTTTCAATACAAATCAATATTGATAAACGTATTTACACTGAATAATGAGGGTATCTCATGCTTTATATATTTTTGATCTCGCGACAGCTATTTCTGTCATTGTTTTGTGATGTCCAACAATATTCAATGAAATCTGGCTTATTTTTATTTATTTATTTGTGTTTTTTTAATAATGTAATAAAAATATTTAATCTGAAATAAGACCCACGCTGATATCGATGCATACAATAAATTTATTGGTTCAATTACATAACAAAAATAAACGTAGATCTTAAGGAGATGCTGGAATGACCAAATTGTCGGGACATTGCAGATCGATATAAATCTTTGAATTTACTGAATGGAATGAAAAATCCTTTTACAGAATTAAAGCAGAACCAAAATTGGGAAATGTCACAGTCTTTATGCTAAAATCGAAAAAAAAAATTAAAAACTTACATTCAGCTCGTTTAGCGTATTTTCGAAAATGTTTCCTTAATACAAAAGTTTTATAGATATGGACAAAACGACAATTCAGCACTCAGCGTTTTACATGCACAAACAATATTGTGTTTATGAAACTAAGATGAAAAGCTTAAAAAGAAAGATTTATATCGCAAATTATACGTGTATACGAATACTGAACGACTCGGAATGATAAACAAAATAATTGTATCTAATAGTAAGTATTCGATCTTGCAAGAGATAGCGTTGCAATATATTAAATAAGGACAGATGTATACGTTTGAGTGAGATAAAACGATATAAGGTAGAGAATAATATAAGAAATGAATTAAAGATGTCACTATTGACTTTTTTATTTGAAATTTAAAAAATCGTGCAGTTAACATCGATCAAGTTCGAGCGTCACTTCAGCATCCCTTTAAGTGTTTAAATAATTCGGTATAATTTATATATACGGTTGTGTTCCAAAATTCATTATTAATGTTGAAAATCTTATAACGCACGTAAACTAAAGATTTTCAGCGCTGGCAGTAAATTTAGAACACAGTGCATATGTAGTCATTCAAACTGTGCGCCGAAATGATTTTTCGATCTTGAAACGCAAATCCGATTAAACTTATATAATAATAATAATCACAAATTAAATTGACTATTAGACAAATTTAAAAATTTGCTCAGAGGCATCTCTAAAATCTTCTTAATTATGCTAAATAATATATTAAAATCTGTAAATAATTTTATTGCAAAAAATATTACCTTGGTCAAAGATCGAACTCATATCTTTTGCATTCTGTGCGAGTATCCTCACCGTTAGACCACCGAGGCTTTGTCAAAGTAATATTTTTCGCAATAAAATTTACAAATTTTAATATGTTATTCAGCGCAGATTAAATTAAATTAAATGACTACATATATAAATTCATCAAATTATTTAAATTACTTAAGATCCAATACGTGATCTTAACACGTTAAATACTTTCCTCCCACTAAAGAGTTCTAAAATTTTTACGTCATTTCAATTAAAATTGTGATTATAATTCGTACAATAGTCAGTAAAATGGCCGATAAAGAAGTTTTTTTTCTTAATATTCGAGATATGTAATATAATTTAATTTTTAGATATATTTTAGTTTAACAAACATGCAAGTTTCAATTTTTGTAAGAAATCTTGTAAACACATTTTAATTGGATAAAAAAAATAAGTAATTATATTACGAAAAACAAGTTTTTTATGTCTCCGTTATAATAATTGTCAATTAACATTTTACTTTAATTATGCTTCGTGTATGTAGAATGTTGAAGTTCTAAAAGAAAATAATTAATTTTTATCTTCTTAGATTTTATGACTTAAGACTTACGGCTAATGACAAATTTATATTTTTATTTTATAGTTTGTTTGCGTAATCATCATAAATATTAATGAAATAACAATGGTACAAACATTTACGTTCTGGAAAAGAATAGCAGTTTCTTAGTTTTTGATAATACCTGCTAACGTGCTTTATCAATTTTTGAAAAATATATAAATTAAAATCTTCTAAAAACGTTTTTTGCATCTTTGAAAATTCATAATTGATATAATCTAAGATTCCATTAAACGTTTGTAAGGTTCGTGAGTAATTCCATCTTTGTTGTTATCAAATATTAAACAAGGATAAAAGGATTCATACTAAAGAGAATCGAGGAGTGGAGCGGACTCATCCGGAAATCGCCATTTATAGTGTACCGTTGAAATAAGTAGAAGATATAGTAGGAGCGTGAAGAAACATATGATGCTGCACACATTAGTACCGCACTAGTATTGTGTATGACATATATATGTACACACACATGCACATTTGCGGAAGTGAACTATAAATAGCGGAACTAATTAGAGAAGAGAAACACTCTCCGCTCCACTCTCTCTTGATTCTCTCTGATTCATACGAGTGTTGCAAACGTTAAGTGGAACGCACCCCTAGAGATTAAAAAAAATTTAAAGCTTAAATATTGTACGTTAAAATAAAAATATTAAATCTTCAACCGCAAGCAAATCATTGAACTTCTAATGCGCTTTATTTTAAAGACAAGTATAGAACGTACATAAAATCGCATTTAGACTCAAAACCATTACACATAATAAAAATGTCAATTAAATTTAATTTAATACTTAATATTTAATATGAAAAAAAACATTATGGTTTGCTATGAATAAATGTAATCTTATGTCATTCTAGATAAACTTAGCTTTAAAACATGAAAGTTCGAAGATACTTGTAATGAAAGATTCAATATTTTTAATTAAAAAACTAATGTATGACAATCTTTAATTAGAGTCCCTTTTTAAATATCTAGCATATCGGGTTTATCTATAAATTTTCAAAGATCGTAAAAAAGCTTTTGGAACTTTTTAAAGTACTTTTCTCAAAAATCTGACATTAAAAATTCTAAAAAATAATTTTGTTTTCAAATTATTATACAACAAATTACAAACAAAAAAACAATAATTTATATTAGAATTTATATTAGAAATTTATATTAGAATAGCAAATAAAAAATTCAAACATTTAAAACAACTAACATGTTAATAATCACCATGGCACCATTAGCAAGACACTTCTTCCAATGTGAAACCAAACGACAGATGTTTTGTTTATAAAATTCCTCAGAAAATTCCTCGGATTCAATTCACTCGCTCCTTCACTACTGCGTCCTTCACTACGGAAATTTGCTGCCATTCTTTTTCAAAATAGCAACACAGTTTTGATGATATTAGACATTATTAGAATATCTGGCCTACAGCCCAGATTTGTCATGCAATCTCTCTTTTTGGAGACCTGACGAAGAATCTGAAAAATAAGAAATTTCCGTCAGACGCAACAGTGGAGAAGATTGACTACAAGTAGGTTCGATCCCAACCCAAAGAATTTTATAAATAGAATATAAATAGAATATTATTTAGTTTCATAATGCAAGAAGTGCTTTATTAGCTATAATAGTGATTATTATGTTAATTGATTTCAACATCTGAATTTTTCATCCGCTACGTTTAATTTGACTGTTTCAATATAATTATTAAACTCTATATAATTATTTTATATATAATTAAATTTATTAAGGAAAATACTTGTTCATATAAAAGCGACATAAATATTGAAAAAATATGATAAAAAGAAGATATAAAACAAAATGCCTCAAAATTAAAAAAATTTTATATGATATGGATATGTGAAATAATATTTCAAATTTAGAAAATACTTTAGATTCATTGTTTGAAACAGTGAACATCAAAATTTTCTCTAATATTCATAAAAATATGAGATTTTATTTAATATCTCTTTTTCATGTCTCACATCTTCCTTATAAAAATAACATGATTCGTATAATTTGAGTTCAGTTTAATAATAAATTACAAGAAATCATTATCTATTATTGTTATTTAACAATCAATATGTATACCGTGATTTAATTTTAGAATAACTATAGCAGGGTTGGGTAAGTTAACTTTTTTTTTAACAATAAGTTAAGTTAAAATTAATTTGAAAATTTAATTTAATTAAAATACAAGTTAATACGTAATAAAATTAATTGAATTAAAAGTTAAGTTAATAAAAATAGTAAAATTAAAAAGTTAAATTGGTTCGATCAAAAAATAAGAAAAAGTTTGATTACTTTACATAATTTTTTGTATTTTTTCTTTCTCACAGCTTATTTATTGAAAAATCTGATTATTTTTGTTTACAAGTAATAATTATACAATATAAAATTACTAACAATATTAAAAATCTTTATTTTAGACCGCATATATGAGAAACACAATCAATAAAATGCCTATTACGCTCGAAGCTAGATCTTCATTGCTTTAAATAATTTAATCCTGAATTACTAATATACACTATATATGTACTTTCATATATATCATATACGTGGGTCATTTGATAAGTTTGGTAAATTTCCATGAAATGGCGCTACAATATCCATTTGATGACGCGACATCTCGAAAGATCCACTCTTCGAACCCCTTCAGGCCAAATTTCAGCCAGAGCATAGTTCACGTTTGGTAGAATTCATTTGAAGCGAAATTGGCGCGCAAAAAAGTGCTCTTCCATCAAGACAACGCGCCGTCCCACGAGTCGACCGTTGCAATGACAAAACTACGAATTGAGCTATGAATTGATTCCTCATTCACCCTATTCTCCGGATTTGGCCCCGTGACTTCTTTCTGTTCCCAAACTTAAAAACTTTAAAACTTGGCTCGGTGGAAAGAAATTCTCGTCAAATGAGGAAGTCATTGTCGCAAATACTCAATGAGTATTTTGCAGACTTTGAGACAGTCTACTTCAAATGACTACCAAACGTGAACTATGGCTGAAATTTGGCCTGAAGGGGTTCGAAGAGTGAATCTTTCGAGATGTCGCGTCATCAAATGGATTGTAGCGCTATTGTATTATATATCATGGAAATTTACCAAACTTATCAAACGACCCACGTATACCATATTGTAGTCTTTTTGAACTGCGCACCGAATTGTTTTTCCGAACTATAAACGCAATTAAAACTACTCTAGTAATCATAAATTAAATTGACAACCAATTTTATTTTTTTTAATAATTATCATCAAGCATTATATTATAAAGATGTTAAAACTGATAATAAATAGTAATAATAAGTATATTAGCAATTGAAGATTGAATTATTTAAAGCAATGAAGATTCATCCTCCGTAATAGGCATTTTAAATTTCTAATATAAAATTACTCTAGTATAAAATTATTATCTCTCTCTTATATCTAAAGATTAACTTCAAAAAAATCAAATTAAAAGTTAATAGTTACCGATAAAATGTAACTAAATTAAGTCAAAAAATTAAGAATCTAAAATATAATCTAAATTAAATTAAAATTAATTAACTTTTTAACTTTTAAACTTAATTTTTATCTTTTTAACTTAACATTATCCAATAACAATATTACAACTTCCCGCAGAACAGGTTTTCACAAACAAAATTTATCTTATCAGCACTCGACAAGAAAGGTTATATTCGTATTTCGTTTTTATTTCAAAACAATCTTACATAATATTTCAAGAAGTTAATACAGCTCTGTGATTGGTTTATTATAACACCAGTTAAAAGACTGGACATACAACGATCTTGAATATAAGAAGAAATTGTGAATATCAGTCTTAGTTGTTGCTTAGTTTCTCTTCGCATCGGTGCTTTCATAAAGTGTACGTTAGTGTCGCGCTTATAACACAATGTCCGTAAGTATATGATATTCACGGAAATATTTATTACACAAATATAATCAAATTATAAAAAAAATATATAATGAAAAAATATATAAATATTTATATATAAATATTTAACGTAATTGTCATTCTGTAATAATTATTATATACGATGTATATAATTAATACAAATATAAAATAAAAAAGACACGTATCTCTACTAAAAAATACTCTTAACTGGAGTTATCAAGTTATTGCTTTTATAAATATTGATCCTGCTAAAATCATATGAATTCTTAAGTTAAAGTTACTGCCATACATTATTTCAGAAGTTATCTAATCGTATCACATTAAAATGCCAGTCATTGTGTAAAAACGATTGTACAAAAAGATTCCTAATAAGATATATCAAAATTTATATTGTAATATTTATTTCCCAATATAAGAAATACAGACAGCGATTTAAATTCCTAGTAAATCTTGTTTATACTATGATCTCCTTATGTACATAATTTCTCATAAGAATAAAAATTATAAAAGGATTCTAAAATAAAAAAATAATTTAGTTCTAACAGTATACATAAATCTAAATTAGAGAGATCTATTACATTTTATTTCAAAATTCTTGTTCTTTTAATGAATAAAACATTTGGAAATAAAAGAAATTTAAATTTTTTAATTTTTAGATAATTTTGTTGCAGTTTCTTAAAAATTCTTAAACAAGAAATAGAAATTTACCTGAAAAGCTGCGACATGTAACTTTTTTTACATCTAATTTGTTTTTATTATTTAAATTGATTCTTGAGTAAAATACCGAAAATTTAGCCTCACCAGGGCCCATCCAAAATTACAAATAACTGCATAATTTGGATAAAATATTAAAATGTGTATATTTTAATGAAATAATATGGACATACAATAGTAAATCTCAACTGGATCTTCATCGAACGAAAATAAGAGATTATATTTATTTTTCGAGATAAATTGATATGCACAAGTTTATTCACGTAAATATCTTTCCAAAATGGAAACGTTGAAACCTTATTACTTTTTTGATCATTAAAATCATAATTCTCTTTTATTTCATCATTAATCTACTGTAGAATTTTGCACACTTTAAATTCATAAAAAAAATTAGACATTTCTATGGTAACTCGATTTATTAAAGAATCACCTTAAACAGAAAACAAAATAAATATATAAAGCAAATTAATAGAGAAAGAATTGTATAAATATTTATAAAACATATATACCATTAATGTAAAATAAAATAAATTACAAAATGTTTTATAATAGTAAATTAATTTTATGATTACAGAGATTACCGTATACTTACAGAGGTCTTATTGTTCCCGTATTTACTTCTTTCAATAATGATGGGTAATTATAACTTGTGTTCTCATAAAATTTAATAATCTAAAATATTAAACTAAATTATTGCCTAATATTTATTTAACAGATCTCTCAATTTGGATATTATACCGCAATATGCAACATACTTGGCAAAGAAAGGGATCAAAGGTTTACTTGGTAAATTATCTTTAAGCTCAATTTTAATTATTAAAATATACACACAAGATGCTTTTCCTATATCTTAAAATGACTATGATCGGTCGCCATACTTTTTAAGATATTTCCTATAGGTTGACAAAAAATGTGTTTAACAAAAGTTTGTTTGATTCTAATAAAGAATTAATTACGTAAAAAATTTCAAATTTGTTTTTTTTATAAAAAGTCAAAGTCAAATTGAATATTTTTAAAATGAAATCATATATTTTTCTGTTTTGTATAAAAAGATAAATTTGTCGATATAGTGTTATATATCATTTTGATTATTTGATTTCCAGCTAATTCATTTAATACTTGCAACATAACGAATCTATCGTCGATACTTAAAGCGAAATCCAAACATAAAACATTGCAGTTGTTATATTATAATTGAATCTACGCATAGCAATTTATTGGAAAGTTTGTATTATAAAAGGTACTATGTAGTTTAAACATTTACTTTAATAAAAATATATTTGTAAAAAAATAGCGTCGAATAAACGTATTTCACTTATATATATTTTGGTTCTTCTTTACATATTTCGATAATTTCTATGTCTGTTCCTATGATCTTGTTACTTTAGGTATCGACAATAGATATCATGGATTATGTTGTATAAATATTAATTGTTTATTCTGAGATCAAATAAACAAAATGGCACATAATATTATAGGTATTAATAGCTTCGTCTTTTTATGAGAAAAAAGAATAATAGAAAAAAATACATAATTTGACTTCAAACTTTTATTTAAAAATGGACAAATTTTTACACATTTTTTTTTACAATTAATTATTTTATTAGAAATCAACAAATTTTTGTTAGAAACGTTTTATTGTTATTTCATTGGAAGTATCTCAATGACGGACTAATATAATATTTAACAATATTATTAACATTATATTAAATTCTCTCACAAGAGTTTTGCATAAGAGATTATTCCATACAAAAGAAAAAATATACAATATATATAATTATTCTAAATTGAAATAATAATTTTACATATTTTTATCTTTTTTTTATTTTTTTATTTTTTGTTTTTTTTATATAGTTAATGGCACAAGTGGCGAAGGAACGTCAATGTCTGTTGCTGAAAGGAAACTTGTTATCGAAGCCTGGGTAAAGGCAGTGAAAGAAACAAAGCAGCACCTAATGATTCAAGTAGGAGGCGCACCTCTTCCCAATGTTATTGAACTTGTAAGTATATTATATATGGAGAGGACAGCGGAGAATAATATTCATCCCGCTTTCAACTGAATAATAAAACAAAAATAATTTATAGGCGAAACATGCAAGTAATCTGCACGTGGATTCTATTCTCTGCTTACCAGAATTGTACTTCAAGCCTACCACTCCTAAAGAACTGATTGAATACTTGGAAATAGTTGGCAGGGCAGCGCCAAAGACACCGTTATTGTACTATCACATTCCTATGTTGACTAATGTTAACAGTAAGTGGTCATTCCACATTTCAATATATATATATATGTATATATACATACATATTAGGTGTAGTAAAAAGAAATCCATTATTTTTCCATTCAATTTCATGCAAAAATAATTTCTTTTTACTACACCTAATATATATATATTCATGCTAAATATCTATAATCAACATAATTTATAAAATTGATATTTTATTGTACATATACATGTATATGTATCGCGTCATAAATATCATGTATAAACATTTTGTAGTACACATGGGACAATTCCTTGAATCTATTGGTGACAAAATACCGTCATTCGTCGGTATAAAATTCACCAGCAACAATTTAGAGGAAGGTGCACATGCATTACATGCCGATAATGGGAAATTTGTTATTTTCCTCGGTAATGATCAGGTAATGAAAAAAAAGTTATTTTAATTAAATGACAATGAACTAATTAAATGAACTAGCGCTTTTTGAACAGAAAATAAGCTAGAAAGCTTATAGTAACTAGCTTATCATAACTAGCCAGTTACAATGAGTGCAAAAAATATTCGTACAAGAAAAAATTTTTATAAACAAATTTCATTTGTAGAAAATAAACATTAATTAGCAATTTTATACAGTGAATACGTTTTGTTCTAATATAAACGAGCTTCGAATGTGATTTTAAATTTTCTGATTTTAGAAACTAAATTTCTCGATTGTATTTTTCTAAATAATATCATTTTTAATTTTGCTTATTTTTAAGATAATATTTTATTAATTATTTTATTTAATTATTTTATTTAATTATTTTATTTAATTATACATCTTTTCAACACAAAAATTTTGAGATATAATACAATCTATTTTGTTTCTTTATGTATAAATTGCTAATTACCCAGTAAAAACTATTAATCAGACATTGAATTAGTGTCAAAATCATCAATATCTATTCAATATCAAATTCATGAATTATTTCTTGCTGGATAATGTTTACTTTTTAAAAACAAAATTTTAAAAAAATTTTCCTTGCATGTACAAATACTTTTTACACTCACTGTAAATGCTAAATCCGATGTCATACAGTTATTGACTATATTGTTTTATTTTCTATCCAATTTGCGCGTTCTCCAGTATAATAAAAATATATTTGATTTGTTCTGATTCTGTTAGTTAATGGACGCTGCATCTATAGTGGGATTTGATTCCTTCATAGTAACTACCTTAAACATATTTCCGGAACATATACAGCAACTTCTTACTGTTTACAAGAATGGAGATATATTAAAAGCCAGAGATATGCAAGAGAAGCTCACAAGCGCTGTAATTGCTATAATGAAACATGGTAAGTGTATTTTTTTATCTAATGAAGTGCAGATCAATTGTTACAAAAAATCAATTATTTGTAGGTAATTGGGTGCAGTCTATGAAAACAGCAATGACTCTTCTTACTGACTTTAATATAGGTCTACCTCGTGAACCACTTAAACCTATTTCTTCTGATGCTGTAGCAATTATGACGAAAGAATTAACAAACTTGGGATATCAGCCAAAAGTTAAACATTATTGAGAGAATATCTTAATTCTTTTTTCAATTTATCATATTTGTGTGCTTTATGACATCATTTTATTATAATATAGTGTCATAAGGCATCATATTTCAGATTTTTTAATGAATTGTTACTAATCATAAGTATAATGTTATAAAATGTTATAAAATGTTATAATATTGTGTCTCTCAAAAAATAAATTCAGCAATTAAATTAATAAATTCAGCAATTAAAAAGACTAACTTATATGTTCAATAATGTTCAAAATGAATAAAAGTTGTGATTGTTATATATATTGCGTTATATTTTATATATTAATTGTGTGTAAAATATAAATAATTATATAATTTATGCAATATAAATTTTTGCAAGTACGTATGTTCCAAGCTAAAAGTTTTAAAACATTTTTTTTAAATTAACATTTTTAGGAATATTTATTTAAATATTTATTAATGTGTTTTTTAACAATAATTCTTCAGATCTAATAAAACAATTATTATTGTATTTAAAGTATTATTGTTAAAAAAAAGTAATTCTTATAAATATATTTAAATAAATAATCCTAAAATTGTTTAAAAAAGTCAATCAATATTTAAAAAGTGTTTTCAAACTTTTTACTTGAGATGTAGTTTCAATTTATTTTTTCATATATTCTTATAGTAACATTAGATTTATAATAATTATTGAAACAAGTGAATAATGATAAATCTTACTCAGCACATATATAAAAACAAAATTTATTTTTGTATTTATCAAATAAAGTTATAATTTTCGTAGAAATTATTTATGTTTAATTTATTCTTTTTCGTATAGTTTTATTCATTCTTCAGAGAAAAATATAATGAAACAAAACATAGAAAAAAGTTTAACATTTTATAATGAAAGTTAGAGATTGAAACGAGATTTTAACTCGAGAATCATCGAAATAATCAAAACAGAATTAAAACACACAAAATATTTACATATCTACAAACACATACACATGTGTGAAACGGGATGATAATTAAATGAAATTTAAAATTAATTTAAAATTTTACTCAATTTTTAGTTTCTCCTTTTCAATTATCAAATAGATATGTACATATAATGCCGTACAATTTCCGCTTATTTTTCAGATGATATATTTTGTATAATTAATACACATCTTTTTGATGTATATCATTTTAAGAAACATACAGTCTATTTTTTTATGAATAAATTGTTAATTATCCAATAAGAAGTCATCAATTAAACATCGAATCGACATCAAATTAATATTGAAATCATCGTATTTATATCGATTCGACATCAATTCGATGGATTATTTTCCGCTAGATAATATTTACTTTTTAAAAATAAAGTTTTTTAAAAAAATATTTTCTCTGTACGAATACTTTTTGCATTCACTGTACCTCAATAACTTTAAGATATCTTTATAATATGATGTATTTTTGACACATCTGCTATGTCGAATACATTAGTGCCTAACCACGTCGATCCTATCGTGTTCTGGTAAATCAGTGGAATAATCTAATCCCAATCATACTAAATAAATAATCAACAATTTAAAAAATAAAGGAACTCGCAGTTTGTGAGCAAATGCTCTCCCAAAAGGTAATTACTATCCCGAATATTTAGAGCTCACCTTTATACCTTTGAAACTTTTATTGGTGTTACACACCAACTTGCCTTGCAGAGATCCTCTTCTTTCTTTCTTATGACCAAAAAGGACTCCCTTTTGCTGTTTCTGGCCAATATTCTAGCTATACAATATGCCAGAAATCAACGATAAGAAGAAATATTTCTTTTCATTGTCATGTTAATTATCCCACCAATAATAAGAATAAAATTTATGTACGATATGCGAATGCGTCACGAAAAGGTCATCACATTCATGTAATCAGTTAAATATAAAAATGAATTGTCAAAAATAATGTAATAATTCAATTGATTACGAATAAATTTTGCATTTCTTTTTACTTGCGTTTATTCGCAATTACAATAGAAATATGTATCTAATTATTAAAATATCTATCCAGTTAAAAATAAATCTAAACTTAAAAAAAATCTTTATATTAATAGTGTTTTGATTCAAAGAGACTCTATCACGAGTATTATAAAACTTAATTTTAACATAAACTTCACATAACATGAAAACAAAACCTTAATTTAAAAATAAATAAATAAAAATTATTCACTCAATTGTCGTCTGATGTAATCCAAGGCCCATATATATATATATATATATATAATTTTTTTTTTCATCGATTCGAGCGAATTGTTGCTGAATTTTATCTCGAAAGCATGCAAAGATGAGAAATTCGTAGAGAAATGACGTAAGATTCGAAAGAGATAATCAAGTTCTCTCATGAGTATTAATAAAAAACTTTTACATTATTTATAAATTATTAGAATAAATTATTACTTTTTATATAATATATCAAATTAAAATCAAGTATTTTAAGTGATGCAAAACTGATCACAATTTTAAAACAAATATCTACTAGATAAAATTCATCTATTTTATGACCAAATGTATATTGAATCTCACATCGTATTATACTACTTTAATTGGTATAAAATCCAGTTATCCATACTACGTATATGTTATAAAAGTTTAGATTAAAATCAGTGCATTGAGATGAATAATAATTAGGAATCATAAAATATCTTTTATAAAAACGCGAAACAAATTATACTACTACTTATATGAATTATACAACATTCAAATATTTATTATTATTTCATTATAAAATATATTCGTATAATTATAAGGCAATTAAAAATTATTTAAAAACTATCTATTTATGTGTTATTATTTTTTAGTACTAACTTATATAAAATTTAATCCTAGATATTTAGGAATAATTCTTTGAAGTCCCACTATTATTGGGTTCAGCTCAAACGATTGGTATCCGAGAAACTTTTGTACTCATACATATAAAAAATTACAATGATGCATGTGTTTTATTAGTATTAAATATATTCCTTCGTAATCACTATTCTATAAGAAAATCATTCTATCCATTCTTTTTTAATAAAAAATGATTTTTAATAATAGTAGAACATATTTTCTCGCATGTGACTTTTAATATTATATTAAAGAATAAAAATATTAATTGTAATTGATATGTTATCAAATGATTACTTATCTATTATCATAAGTAGAAATGAAAAAGACCAAATTTTACGATAATTTACTCGATAATTTATGGTAAATTAGTCAGTAATTTATGGAGGCTGATAAAATGATAATTTTTAAAAATTATAAAGATAAAATAATTTGATTTAAGAGTATTTAATCGTTAAATTAAAAAATTGAAAAACACTTTATTTAATTTAAATTTTCATTTCGATACTACATAATTACATATTAATAGAATAATTTAAAAATCATATAGGTACGTAGTAACTAGAGAAATTTCAAATAAATTTTTTATTAAAATTTTTAAACAAACAAAAAGTATGACAGGTATAATAGTCCTTAAAAGTTAAGAAGTTAATTATATTTTTCATACTTTCTAAATTTATATATACTACGTAGTAAGTAGAAAAACTTTAAATAAATTTTTTAATTTTGAAAATAAAAAGTGTGACAAATACATAATCTTATATTATATTTTTCTTATAAACTTATTATAATACTTTTATTTGCTCGCTATTTTACTTTTTAGCGACTGTCATGTTTTTACTAGAGTAAAAACAAAAATAATATAATCATATATATCAAACAAAAATATATTAATTATATTTATATTAATTGACAACATTTAGTGAGCTTTATTCCGATTAAATTATACCCTACTGAAAAAGATCATGTAATTTGAAAAATCACAAGATATTAAAAATAATTTTATCTATCATATGATTTTTATTTTATAGTTATTAAATTTTAAATTTTAAATAAATTAAATAATTAAATAATTAAATGATAGAAATAGAAGAAAAAAATATTTTATCATCTAATTTTAAAATTTCATACATAAGAATGAAAATACAGTCTATTTGTGCATAAAATTATAAGAAACAAACTTTATCAAAATTACCATTTTACCGCAATTTTATCGTAAGTAATTGTAAGATTGAATTTTACGGTATTTTTGCATTTCTCTAATCGTAAATGGTCTGAAAGATTCAGGATTCACACTTTTCTCGAATAAGACCATTAGTGTTGACGGGTTGCTTAACTTTGCGAATGGATCTTGTGAATTTGACGTGAATCAGAATACATTAAGTTTATTCTCCATTATGAAGATTGTTTTTTGTATTGAATTGATCATAGTATTAAGGCGGAGAGATCTTGATGTGATCAAATTATTGGGATGATTATTTTGAACGCGATGAAAGTGTTGTCGTAAATATATTAATGATTTTTTATCGCGATATTAATAAGTTTTATAATTGCATATTTATAATTAATCGTAAATCCGAGTAATAATTATTAGTATTTCTGCTTTTATATTCAATACGATTCAAAACATAATTCTTATTGGATATCACTCGTCATCACTCATCCTCGTCATATTTAGGAATGAACTTTAACATGTATTTTTACTATAATATACGTGACGTAATCTATAGCTTAGAGTTATCTGGGCGTAATTCATGAACGCAACCCAGTGTGCAATAGACAATAAGACTGACATTCATCGTTGATTCTTATTTCCCAGACGAATTACATATTTAAAAAAATTTATTTATATTATTATTAATCCTAGATATTTAAATAAAGTATTTAATATTTCAAATGTTCGATCAAGATATTTGAATCAGTGGCGTAACATGAAAATAAGTAAATATAAAAATTAATCAATCATTGATCTGAAATAAAGAATATTATGTTGGTTGACAAAATGCAATTTAAAAAATATAAAATGAATAGATTTTAATTTAAAAAATTCTCTTATCATCCCTTCCATTGCAATGAATCTCGTTTGAACTGGTCGTGTGTGTGTGTGTGTGTGCGTGCGACTCATGTACCTTTCCAACCTAAAAAAATGGAAGCCATGAGTGTGGAGTGTAGCGATTTTTTAGAATTTCAGGTATTTTCGAAAGCGGGACTTACATAACACTTGTGCATTCGCATTATACGAATATATCAAACATACATATATTTAACAACGCTTAAGTTGATTTAAAATAAAATATTAAAATTTTATAATTAATGCCGGCTAGTGGCTATTATCTTACATATTTATATGATACAAAAGAATTATGCTGTGCTACAAAGAAAGATTACTTAAAAATTAATGATGCATAGAATTTCAATGTTATTATCAAAGTTACGTCTTTTTCTAGACGTATTTGTATGGGCAACTTTAGTGAGAGGTTAGGAACGTGTTTGTACGTGAAGTTAGCTAACAATAAGTGTAACAAAAATATATATATATACATTACATATACATTTAAGTTCAAATATATAGTGTATCATTCACATTTCTATGTATACCTTATTTTCTATATATCTTATTTTTTAAAATATCAATATATAATTTTATTCAGATTATATTAGGTGTAGTAAAATGAAATCCATTATTTTTCCATTCAATTTCATGCAAAAATAATGGATTTCTTTTTACTACACCTAATATGTATAAATACATGATAAATATTAAAGTAAAATAAAAACATACAATATGTATTTCAGGATACGTTAAGAAAGATGCGACAAATAGATGATAAAATAATTTACATGCTGAACACTACAATTCCTACCGAATCCTTCAAAGGTCAGGTGGACCCTACCATGCAGTGTAAAGACTTGTTCCAGCAAATAGAATCCGAGCACAAGCAGAGGACACAAGCGATTATAAGATGCGTGGACATTACTAAGCAAAGAGTGATGCAGTTAAAAGATTTGAGAGAGAAGAATGGTGATGAAAATCCAACGTTAATAAAAATTTGAGAAATGAACAAACCAAATTGAAGCTACTACGGTCTGAGCTTAATATAGAGGAAGTTGTAAAAAAACGTACAATACAAGTATATTACGAGAGGTGCCGTGGATTCTACAAACCATTACACATAAACGCGTAGAATTTCCGAATAATCTGAACATATTGGTACATGATTATTTGAACACTCTTATTGAATGTTACAANAGTTATATATATATATATATATATATATATATAGTAATTTACGTTAACGTACTACTACGACTAGTTAGTTCTTCTACGTTAACGT
>NW_012130074.1:4315556-4319536 GCF_000143395.1 Atta cephalotes
AACGTACGTAGTAAGTTACCGTAACTAATACTAGTAACAATAATTAGGTTACGTATAGTATTATTTAGTAACACTACTTATTAGTATTAGTTATATAGTTATATATATATATATATATATATATATATAGTAATTTTGTAAACGTCACTGACAAGTTTGTCTCTTGAATCATTGTTATTTTATGATGATGTACAATATATATTGATTCTCTTATAAGAATTTATTGTAATTGTTCATTATGTACAAGGATAATTACACAGATTACAGAGATTATATATTTAAATATTACAGCAATCAGAATGCTTACTAAATTTAATGAGAATTGGATTTCATAACATACATATATCGACATACATGATCTAAATGTAAATAAAATACATAATTTTACAATAGATATTTGTACAGAATGTATTTTACTGCTTTGTTATTACGAAGATTTGAAAAAACAGCCTTATATATGACAAATACAAATTGGAACGATCAAAATTAAATATTTATTATATATCTTTATTATTGTTAAAAAATATCATGTGGAAATCTCATTTTTAAATAATAACTAATCGAAATTTATAATATCCATCTGTGCTTTCCAGAAAATTTATTCTAAAGATTAAATTCTAAAGATTTCTACATTTTCCTAATATTTATAATCTATTTCTTTTTATCTTCTGCGTTGTATTCTTCGAGCCACTTTTCTCTTTGTTTAAACAAAGTTTCTCCTTTTTTAGCTTGTTCTTTTCCAAGGAATACAGCGCTTAGGCAACAGATTGTGCCAAAAATCATCATATAATTACATATCTTGATTCGTGCTTTAGTTCTCGCATTGTGCATACAGTCAATTCTATTTAAGAAAACATTTATTTATTAAATGATATAAAATAAATTAATCACAAAAATCTTATTACATATGAAAAATGTTATAAATATATTTCTTAAATCTAAAATTTACTTCAAAAATATTGTAATATGAATTATATTTCTTACAATTTTGTGATTGTCATTGTTAAAATTTTCCACTAAAGACAAATCAATTTCAAATATATTGAAATTTATGTTTTTGTATTAAATTTCTATTTTGTTAAATGATTTCATATAATATAAAAATAGATGCAACATACGTAACAAACTTAGGAACATCTGCAATGCTTGGATATCGTTTTACCCAAACAAGTACTATCTTGTCAAAATTAGTTGTCTGATGTTTGAGTGGACCTATAAAATGTGTACAAGAAATTACATTTTTATATATTTTTGACATTTTTATTTTGTATATTGCACATCTTTTTCAGAATTAAATTGCAAATTAAGGGAATTTGCAATTTAATTACTAATAATAAATTTAACTACAAACAAGATTAATCGATTCTATTATTAAGCATTAATTTATATATAGAAAATATTTATCTTATCCTTACCCAAAACATTATCCTTTATAGATTCATTGCTTTTTTGTGCAGGAATTTTATCTACTTTAATTTCTCTTAAAATACTGCTATGAGTAAAATATCGTGTTGCATGCGACTGAATATATATATTACGAACAAACTGTCCTGACAGCATTCTATGAATAAAACAAAAATAATTATATTAATAAGTATATTAATAAGTATATTAATAGAATAAAATTATGAGGTATCTGAACTTCTTTTCTAGTTTTTATATAAAATTATTTTACAGAGTATTTTCGAAATAATCTTTCGAAATTTAAAGCGTCAATGTTATTTTTAATGAAAATTTTTAATGAAAATTTCTATACCAAATTACAGAAAAATTTTACATATGGAAAAATAAAAGAATTTATGCAAAAAATATTCAAGAACTTATACAAAAGAAAGAATATATTAATATTAGAGAATATTGACTTATCTCAGATAATTTTATCTTAATAAATATCTTAAAAAAAATTTATTTTCAAAAAGCAATATTATAAAGTAACAAACATTTAATTTTAATCATTAGACTGCTTTATAAAACAATGCTGAAAAGAAATTTTTTTAGTTCTTTTAAAAGAGTTTATTTCAACACATTAAAAAAAAATTAAAACATATAATAATAAAAACATTAAAAATTTCTTTTTTTAATTTTTTATCCAGATTTTAAAAAATTTAATGCTATATTTAAAAAATGCAACATTAATAACTAATTTACAATCTCATTGAAAAATTATCCCGAAAGTCAAAACTTTGATGCTTAAAATTATTGCTAAAATATCATTAATAAATAGTTGGAGTCATTTTCTTTAAAATTATGTAACTCTAATTAATTTAATTAAATGTATGTAAAATGCAACTGAATATAACAAAATCACATATGTATAATAAACTCAAATTAAAGAGGCGATTAAATAAAAATTGAGTTCACTGATTAGGCAATTATTAAATCTTTGCATGATAATAAAAATTCATAATCTGATACAAAATCAGATTAAAAAGCAAGTGCTTTGTGAAAAAAACCACTTAATAAAAATTAGAATTAATCGACATATTGCATCTCACAATACGGAAATCAATGCTAAGATATGATATCTATACATTCTCTGCAAAATATAAAAAATATAGTATAGTCATTGTAGTTACTGTAATAATAACTGAGTATTTTATAATTATTGGGGCACTAACACGATTATTTTAATTGTTATAACAGAAAATATATCTTTCAAAATAAATAAAAATGATTAATACTTCGCAATATAATTATACAATACTTTACACATTATAACAAATTTTGTTTTTATAATTATACTCCTGATATTTTTATCTCCTCTCTTTTTCTTCTGAAGTTTTAATCAGATATCTCACTTTAATGCAAAGAATGTAAGTAATAAACAAAATGTTAGTAGTATGCCAGAATTCTACAACAAATTAACTAAAATTACATTTGCATTAAACTCTGTTGGTCTGTCAGTATTATAAAGTCTATTAATATAATCTAATATCTTGTATCAACAGAAAAAAAATCGAGCAAAATCTGTTATTTTAAAATAAAATTATTTTTAAATAAAATAAATATATTAATTACTCTGTCATCACTTTTTATGTATTCTTAGCAGAATGTTATTTGCTGGCATTCTTGCTGATAAAAATTTAAATAATTTGCAAAATCTGAGTTTTTCAACAAACTTAACTATTGTGATGTAAGATAAAGAAGAAATTTAATGTGAGATTAAATTTAGTAATTATCATTGTGCTATATTTTTAGGTTACGTTGTGTCTATTAATAAAACAAATATAATTTCTGCAAAGTTACGGCGTAGTGAGATACTGATTATTCTGCAAGAAATATTACGTTTTATGTTTTCTCTCCTATGATACATTTAGTATCATTATTCATTTATTTAGAAATCAATTGCAAATCAAAACTTTGTTGTTCAAGAGCCATTTGCCACATTATCATACAAAGTTTCTTAATATGCATGATATATCATAAAGTTCTATGTTCGTGAATGACACGCACTTTTCTTTTTAAATAATTACTGTGTGCTTAGAAATAGTTCGTAATACAAACGAGAACTATTTCACTGCTCTTTACGCACAAACTAACTTATACATTTGTTTTCTGTTACTGCACTAGACTGCACAAGCATTCTCTTCTTCATTTTCAACAAATAAAAACGTATACCTATCTCACTTCAAGTTCCAAAAGTGTACACTAGTTCAATTACAGAAAACAGACCTTGTTTGCCTGTCTGATTATGCCTTCGGCATACCAGCGCGATGTTTGCTGCGCCCGACACGCGATATCCAATGAATGTACAGCTTTATTGATGTTTTCATTCTAAAGATATACTCTCATTGGATATCGCGTATCACGCGCGACGAACATCGCGCTGGTGTGTCGGAGCCATTAGATCTTGACATTGACATCCGAACCACCGCCGAGTTATTATTAAAGATATTCTTACGGGAATTAGCGTTCCTATTAAAATTCAATTAAGATAGGAAACTAATAATATAATACTAATTTATGATTATAGTTTGTAA
>NW_012130074.1:4319556-4336832 GCF_000143395.1 Atta cephalotes
ATACTGCCGTACCTATTTTTTTTCTATAGTTATTATATCTCTTGATAATCAATTTCGGACAATAAAATCGCAGTTTTAAATAAAAATTCGAGTATTTAAATTATTGTCTGTCAGCAAATTTATATCAATTGTCATTAATATCAACGTTCAATTATCTACGAACCCTCGGGACCTATTTTGTGAGGACAAAAATTGCCCAGGGTAGATGACTTATAAATCTAAATGGGATACAATTATTAAAAATAGATCTTTATGTATATTACTATATTTATTTTTCTTTAAGTAACTTTCCTATGATAATAAAAACAAGATTATATAATCTATTTTTCTTTACACATAAAAATTAATTTGTTGAATATATACATATATCTTAAACACTAATTTCGTATTTCTATATATCATATAATGAACATATTTTTCTTTAAACTTAAAAATAATTTATTATATATATATATATATACACGCACACACCACACACACATCACACACACACACACACACACACGCGCGCGCGCGCGCGCGCGCGCATGACATACACATACACACATGTATATTTAAATGGAATACTATATTTTCATATTTTTATTATACAATGAAGATTATATCTGCGCGATCAATATAGATTATATTGATTTAAAAATGAAAAAAACAGAAGAAAATCAAGAAAATCAAGAAAAGAGAATTTTCTTGTCTATGTTATGCAAGTTGTTCGAATATGTGTGTGGTTATACAATTATTTCTTCTTGCAATTATATTGTCTTATAGTTTGTTATACACTATGTTATATCACATTATGCGTTCAGTTCTTGTTAAATTAATTTTATAATACATATATTTGTTTCGCATAATTTCTTCTTTTCATTCACTGTAACGTTTTAACTTCATTTTGTACCATAATTTATTTCTGTTAAAAAAAAACATTTTTTTCAAACCAGATTAAAATACGTTTCTGCAAATTGGACAGGTAGATTTTTGACTTGTACTGAACCACTTGTACTGAATAAAAATAATATATATATATATATATATATATATATATATATATAATATGTAGAAAGATATTACGACATATTTGATATAGTAATATATTAAAAATATAAATGTTAATAAATAATGTATGCTCACCAAGCAGCGAGTATGAAATTTCTTACGACAAGTATGACATGACAATTTTGGTACTTGATATGTACTGATATGAAAAATGCTAAAGCATATATAACACTCTTCGACACCGGCAAATTTCTTATCCAAATTACGTTTCCACATTAAAAGACCGTCCCAAACAGAGCCATTCTATAAAAAATATATATATTTGAGACATATATTTTTTAATATATATATATATAAATTTATACATATTGCGACTTACTTGATGTGTGAGAAGTTTAGACAATTGCATATGACAATTTTTCCATTTTGCCATACCATCTACCTGTTGACCAGATTCTACTTTTACTCTACCTAAAGGATAGTTTGGTGGTAGCATTATGCTTAATTCTAATTTTGTATCTTCCATTTGATACACAGCTATTACTTCCCTTGCTGTTGAGTGTACTTTTACCTATAACAACACAAAATACACGATATTCAACTTGACAGAAATTTTTAAATACAGTCTATTGAAATAATAGCTTAAATAAATCTTTAATCTTAAAATTTGTATAAGGAACAAGGACGAAGCAGAGTTTGAGAAAAAAAAACGTACCTGCATATTTTCAACATTAGCCAATTGTAATCTGCTATAAAGAAGCTCATCTTCACATAACATAGGACTAACGTAATGACTTGTAATCTTATCTACTGTTGCACTGACTCTGCTATCAACTGTACTTAGCCATTGTCTAACTAATACTGGTAGAAGTCTCAAACAATTTGTATATAACCAACACACAATATGATCTAATCTCTCTTCTGTCCAACTTTCTATAATATATATATATTGCAATGTAATATATAATAACAATATATAATAAATCAAATTTTATGTAAATGTAATATTAATTTTACCTTTGAAACGAAAAACTGGAGCAGTGGTAAATAGTTCTAGCAGTTTTACAGTTTTATTTTTATTATCTTGTAGCACTTCCATAGGTATTAACTTGAAGATATTATCCAACAGATAAGGAAAAAGTTTAATTCTAAAATTTACAGTAAATGATAATTAGTAAAAAATATAATAAATAAATTTTAAATGTTATAAGTAATAAAAAGTAGGACATATTACAGAAATCACAGAAATGGATAATGTGCATTATATAAAATATTTACTTCAATATTTCAGCATATTGATATCGTAAATCACTATGAGACTTTTCGCAGATATCTAATACAATTGCCCATGTTAATAGATATCCTAATGTATATGTATAAGAATCTGTAAACGGTTGGATTGTGCAGGTAACTGTATCACATAATCTAAAAAAGACAATATTACAATAAAATTAAAAAAACACGATGATTCAATTAAAATTTAATATAAAACAGAGACTCACTTGAATTCTATAAGCATTGTATTTATAATAGTCTGTATATTTGATAGTACTTCTTCGAATTTTTTAATATTGAGATTGTTCGCCTCAAAGTTGTCAGATTCAACAAGAATTTTATCTTGTTGTACAAGTTCCGGAACCATATATTTCAATGCATAATAGGCACCCAATTGAATGCTAGGAACAGGAAATTGTAGTAATTTCAGAGATAGCATTAACATCTTGTTGAAATCAATTGTTTCGGTTTGTTCATCATAATTTTTGAATAATATGCTACTGTCAAATGCACAAATTGCCTCTCCCAAGTAATTCAATGGTATAATAGATTTTATAATATCCGTACTTTGATTACATAAATCTGCATAAAATATCCAAGTTTGAACAATGCCGTTATATATATTGCCAGCAATTACATTTTTCCATTCATCCAAGAGTGTTGAAGGTAATTCTGGTATTGGCTTCAATTTATGTTTGTTCATCAAAGTTTCAACTGCATAATACAATTGACTAAATGCTATTATCAACATTGTTATTTTAATGTCACTATAATTATGTTTGGCACTGTTATATAATTGTTGCCACTTTGTGAGAAATATCAAGATAACATCCCAATATTCTTGTTTCAACTTCTGCGGAATATGTTGGACAACTGTCTCAAACAATCTTATAACTTCTAGCTGCAAAAACAATTTATCCCATGAAGTATCAGAAATATCATGATCCAAAACTGCAGAAAGTTCATTAAAATGTAACGTAATTATATTATCCATAATAGGATCGTATAGTGAAGATTGATCTTTGGAAATGTCAGATATCATAGTTCTTATGGCAATTATTGAATATATTTCACCGTGTGTTAATATTTGCGAAACATTTTGTGACCAATTTAAGATTTGTAATATTTGAATATTCGTTTCATCATCATATTCTCCTGTAATTTTATTACTGTTGTAATTTTCAAAATATTTCTCAAGTTGATCTTTCGAGAAAAATTCATTGTAATATGTGTAAATTATATATGGTAGCATACATCCATAACTTTTCTGATTTGTTTGTATACGTGATAATATATCATCATGGATATTCTTTGTAAAATATTTATGCAAATTAACAAAACCTTTTTTTAGCAAATTACGAAGTTTTTCAACAGCATTATAATATTTAATGGATTTATAATGCTTACTGTATATGTCTACTATGCTAACTACGTATATAATATCTATTAATATCTCCGTGATTCCTGGTAAATTTAAATCGTTTAATTCAAAATTTTCTTCTTCTGAAACTGTATTAGCATTTTTTGAATCAATACCTTTTAATCTCTCGTACAGATTATTAAGCAAATCTGTGATAAATAAAGCCCATGATAAGCAATTTATTGTATTATCCGAAGAGATATCTTTTATTATATTGATAGATGTAGGTTGCTGTAAAATCCGTATTTTCTTCTCAACATTTGACATATACAAATAGCCTGTTAACATTTCACCATATATTGCAATAATGGTTATCTCTTCAATCCACAACTTTATATCAGATGCCGTTAGGAATGACAGAATAGTTTCTTCAACGCAATCAAATTTTGTAATGTCAATATTATTAATTATAACTTCTAAAACATCTGTTGCCAAATTAACTAATGTATTCTTAATAAGATTTGCGTGTGTATTATATATTTTACTCCAGATAATAATACCGTATCTTTTAATAAGATTATTAAATTCAAAAATAGACAATATTTGACTACTTTCTACGAATCCTTCTTTCCAACAATTACGAATAGCATCAGCAGTTAAAACATCATGTTCTCGAGTGCATAATTCAAAAAGTGTTTCCAATATTTGTACAGCACTTAATATCGTTCGATTATGTTTCCACATTAAAGTCATTAATTTCGTAATAAATGCGACAAATTGCATGGAACAAATATCATCTCTTCCATTTAATGAATCACATAGAATTGATACAATTTCACTTGTTCCTTCATTATTTATTAATAAATCTCTAATTTCCGGAATTTCAAAAGCTGATAAAATCAAATTTTGATTTTTTTCGAAATCATACTGTTCATCACTGCATGAAGTAATTTCTTTGGTCATATCAACTAATAGTTTAGGTATATTAGCTTGTGTATACCATTTTTTAATTACGCTATCATTTCTATTGTGTTCAGATAAACAGCAATATATGACGTTTCTTATTATTGCAATATCATTTAATTCGATTAATGATTTTAGAACTGTATTTTTTTCTGCGTCATTTATATATATAATAAAATAAAATAATAATTCAAGAACTTGTTCAGCCATTTTTGATTTTTGCATCAAAAAAGGTTTCAAACTCTTATCGTAAAACTCAAAGAAGTTCTCATCAAATTTAAATGATTTTGAAAATGCAATGAATAATTCCTTACTTGCAAAATGTTTCATAAGTTTATTCAGCTGTTCGATATATTCTATGTTTTGATGATTGTTTATCGATATATTTATCGAATTAAAATAAATTGTACAGAGTTCATTTACAAACTTGCAAAGTTCCCCATTAAAAACAATATCCGCATAAACATCGATAACTTTTACCTTTGGTTTGCTCACAGTAACTGAATCACTTGGATCAGAAAATTTTACTTTTAATTTCTTACGGGTGCGATCTGGTACATCTTTCAAATTTAACAAGAATTCGATATGAAAATCTTTTCCATCTGCGATCCCCTTTGACGTATTCATATATTTTTCGAATAATAATGGCAATTCAATCCAGAACTGTTCCATTAAAGAAACATATGATTTATATTTCTCATTATTACGATTTTTACTCCAATATCTTATTAGATGCGTAATCTCGATAAAACAACATTGTTTCATAAAAATACTATCCGTCATGCAAGCTTCTATAACAGGCATAAGCTGTTCCTTAAGAAGCCGAACGCATAAATCTACATTTTCAGCATTTATGAGGATTGAATAACGTAAACATTCAATGAAAGATGTTGTTACAGCGAGCGTTTCTGAACGGCTCATTTGCACACTTTTGACGGAAAATCCTTGACGCATATTGTTAAAAAAATTCGTATACAGATCAGTGAGATCAATGTTAAACTTTGGAAATTGACTAACAAAAGGTAGCAAATTTGGATAAACCGTGCTAGCACAACATTGACCACCGGATCGTAAAGTGTGCCACAATTTTGGGAGTACGAGTTTATTAATATTTACTACAAGATGCCAATCATCAATTTTCGTTGTAGCTATGAGCATTGCTTCCCACACAACTGATAAAATTACAGGTTCAGATTCATCAAGACTATTCATGATAGTGGTCACTGTCCTTTTTTTTTCATTTTCTAATAATTTTTCTGCGTTTTCCATTATTGATGTCAATACATTGAAAAAAGCTGTTTTTATTGGCAAAGTATCGTGTTTAGCCAGTTTCCAAAATCTTGAACTGCTTAAAATTTTATTGTGAATCTCCAAGGTTTTATCGATTTCGTCAAGCGGCACTTTTTTGAAGTAACAATTATATCCTTGGAGATTTGCTATCAGTACTCTTTCATATTTAGCTTCCATTTCTTCGTTAGTAAGAGACTTCTGTATCGATAACGTTTGAGCCGTGTGTACAATTATATTGTTGCTAATATATAATAAAATTTCGCACTGACAATGAATAATCGCATTAACTATTTTCCAAGGTGGAAATGTGCTGTTGAAAGAGTTGGTAGCAGCTGATGCCGCAGGAGGATATGTATCATATTGAGAGGTAAACCAAGCACCAGCCAATTGTTTCAGATACATTGCAATACCTTTGCCTACACGCTTGACAAGAGCTGCATGTGCCAACTGTGCAGCTTCTCTCACTCTGTGATCTATATCAATGGACAGAGCACAATAAAATCTTGGCCAAAACGGTAGCATACCTTCTACCGCTGACAATTCTGCATCTTGACATAGAGTTGCAAATTCTTGTAATGCCTGCACATACATACATTAGTTTACAAAATCTGTAAATGAATCAACAACTAAACAATTAATTACCTACCTTAAACTTTGTCGTAGCATCTTTCTTACTCATCTTTTTTAATATAACTTGAAAATTAGAATCTATATTATTCATCTCAATCTCGTTTAGGGAACATAAGGATAATCCAGGTAGAACAGGAACATATCCTCCGTCCTTAACTGCCGAGAACCCAACAAAATTAGGCATTGCGGTCCCCAAAAGTTCTGCACTGCGACTACTATTTGATGGCTAAAAAAATATTAAAAATTGTACAATTAAATATTCAAAAAATACCATTAAGAGTACAAAATAATATGAATTATCATATTTACAAGGAGAGGACACAGTGCATTCGTCATGGATTTTGATCTCCTTTAATATATTTTGAATAAGTCTTCTAAATATATAGTTTTTATATATAAATATATAAAATATATTACTATAATAGTTTTTAACGTATAAAAAGTCTAGTTATACAGAAAATTTAATCCCGGTGAAATGAATTAATTTTCATAACTTATTTCACATATGATTATTATTATGAACAAAAGATGTCACGGCTACAAGGCTTAATAATAATTTAATAAATAGTTTTTGATCTATGGCATATCAAAGATCTGTGCTTGAGTTTTATACTTTTACACTTTCAATATACGATGGCTCAAAAACTATCCATTATTGAGCTATTATTGAATCATTTAACAAAATCCTTGGACATCGCATAATTTATTTTTAATGTAGATTCATCATGTTGAAGGAAATCAAAATTCGTGATGAATCCATTGTGTTCTCTCTTTGTTAATAAAATATTAGCAATTTATAGATTTGAATATTGCGGAATATTGTATTAGACTGATATTACCTGAGTCTGTATTAAGCTAATATTCTGCTAAATTCCAGCAAAAACCAAATAGAAACCAAAGAGATTGTTATTTCATAATCATTTAAAAGAATATATTTATAGAATGTATTTAAACAGAATGTATTTAAATAGTTATGAAATAGTAAATTTTACTCAGTTTCTACAGATATCATTCTAACAGATTTTATTATTACATTTCTGTATTTTGTAGACACATAAAATTTCTAGCAGACATTTCGTAAAATCTATTTTTGACTTGTAACAAGTAAAATATCTGTTCGTGTAATATGTAATATGATAAGTATTGCTGGGTGACGACATATGTTACAGATTTGTTAATAGATTTGTTCTTTGTAGCTGAATCTTTTATACATTTTTATTTTCTCCTCTAACATTGATATCATATCTATTTCATTTTAAGTGAGGCAAAACACAGAATGCAACTACAAGAAATAAATCCAATAAACGTGATAGGTTATATTATAAAATTATTATTGCACGCGTAATTTATAATCAAGTGATTACGTATAATTGGTATTTACCCGAGCATTGTTTTTAGTACGTTGCGCCTGCTTATTTTTACCCATAGTGATACTCTTAGGATGAGATAAAAACGTTTAACGATTAACGAAAATTTCGAGCCTCCTCCCTGCTGAACGTGACGTTCATGTCAGCTGACAACATAACCTTAAATGTATATCCATAATCCATCCATTCCGGGTTCGATCTCAGGCGCTCCGTATCGCGATTTTTTCGCGCTGTTTTATTAACAAAATTTAATTGTGTCGTATTGTTGAAAGGCTCAAGACTGTTGTGAAAAAGTTGAAAGGCCTAAGGCTATTGTGAATTGTACGAGGAATTTAGAATTGTTATATAATAAGAAAAAAGTGATTCTGTTTACAAGTTTGATTGACAGTATTATGAATTTGATACAGTGCTTTGCGTCATATTATCCAAAAGATAGGGCAGAAGGCGTTTAATTTCCCTCACCCGAGAAAAAATTTATAAAATAAATCTATAGGCGTGTGAATTGGCCGTACAGAACATATATAAAGGTTTGCCGGTACAGAACGCTGGAAACAGACTATAAATCCTTTGGTAGAAATCTACAATTGCGGCCAAATGAGCGTCAGCGCCAAAACTGAGCAAAGACTATTATTGTCTTATTGCTCCTTCACCTGTATCTATCTTTCTGGAATCCTGACGCTGGTGAATTTTAATGACAATTTGTACAATGTCGGCAAGTACAAATTTCTACCCGTACTGATGATATTAACATTCGCCGAGGTGATAAAACTGCTGTTTCCTATGCTGCAAGCAGAGGCACCTACTATAATCAAGATCGAACAACGAGCTTATCCGAAGACCAAGACATTTTGGGCGAAGAATCTGAGAGATATCATCAAGTTCTTATTCAATGCTTTTTGTCTGTCGATATTTTATTACTTAACAATCGTGCTGTTTGGCGCACCTATTTTAACTGATCACGAAGAGACAACAATGCTAGTCATTACCCTGATCACACTGACTTATGTATCCACTAGTTTGCACCTGGGACAGGATCATACGGTGGATATCTTGACAGGGGTTTATTCCCTGAAGAGCACTATCCTCTCGAACGCTTTAAAACTTAACATACAGATGACAATATTAGGCACTTGGCTAGGTGCTATTGTTATCCCTTTAGACTGGGATCGCCCTTGGCAAGCTTGGCCGATTCCTTGTGTTATAGGTGCATTACTTGGCTATTTGATCGGCCACTTCATCACCCTCATCAAGATGCTTCCTTCATTGAAATTATATAGGAAAGTCCATCGATAATTGGATTTATTTGTGAGAAGAAAGATATTCCAATTTCTCAAATAATAAAAAATCATTTTATTAAATAAACGGTATGCTGATTGTCATGTTGATGATTGCTGTATATACTAGGCCATATAAAAGTAGTTTAGCATATTAATATAAGTTTAGCATATCAATATGTTCATCCTGATTCATATAAATTTATTATATTATCTGTGATGTAGATATATATGTATGAGTTGAGATAATCCAATAATCGTGCGAGAGAATCATTTTTTATATAAATTATAATAATATTTATAATAATATTTATAATTCTATAAATTCTACTTTGGGTGATTTATTTTACTACTCATTCATATTTTACTTGATATAGCAATTTCCTAGCATCTCATCTTTCACTTGTACATCCTTTCCTCTTACATTCTTTATAATTATCCAACTTGTCACAATTTAATCTTATATATATAATATAAAATTATCATTATCTAAAAAAAATTATAAGTGTCAAAAGTTTGCAGCAAACAAAAAATTGGGTGAATTATGTCCACTTTCATCAATGATAGTTTAATTTTATTCTTCATTTTTTTCTAGTTCTAACAATAAGAATTAGAAAAAGATGAAAAGTAAATTAAACCAAAATTAAATTTAACATTGATAAAATCAATATTAAATTTAATTACATTTAAGCATTATAGTCATTAAAGACATTATCAAAGTCATCCTTAATATTGAAATTTAAATATATAAATTTTGCAAGTAATGATAATTAAGAAAAAGTAAGTTGCATCAGTACACATTATCAAACATTGATAATTTACTTATGTAACGATATATACTTTCTTACGTCAGATTAGGCCTTTCACCCTTTATATCTGATCTGCAAAAACAAGAATAAAGTACAAATGCTATATTTCGTACTTAAAAGCTAATTAAATGATCTATAATTCGTTAGATTCAGTATTTTGTTCATAATAATTTTATATGCATGTTATACAAAAAATGACTGAAGAATTAAAATATATAAAAAATGTGTATTAAAAATATATGTAGATATATCAAAATACATTGCATCATAGATAAGAAATAAAAACACGTCAAATTTCTATAATTCCTTTATCTCGATCTAATGATTTATTTTCAATATTTTAATAATCAACTTTATATCTGTTATTAAAAGAAAAATTAATAAGTCTGAAGTGAATATGATAGTAGAAATTTAAGTGAAATTCCAATGGAGGAGGGGGATACTTTCGTTCCAATTAATCGCTTAAAATTTGACATAACAGAGATTTAGTATTTTTCGTATCATGAGAAGTAACTTAATCAAAAAAATGCTTGAATTAAATTTAACGCAATCAGAGAAAAAAATTCGTGAATGACTTCTCTTGTCGTCTGCTACAATCTGACCAACTAATGAATGGGGGGATTTTTCATACTCGCGCAGTCGCAATTGTCTCCGCCAGAACGAATTGATACAAAGCTGCTGACATTGAGGTTCCTCGTTACGAACAGTTAAAATTCGTTTCCTCATTTATCGGATCGGCTGCGGATTAATTCCAACAAGACGCTAGACAGTGCCTGACTACTTCAGAAGGATAATGTCGGATACAGCTGGAAAGGTATATCGATTACCATTTGTTTCTGCGAATTTACACGTTCTAAACTCGTTCATTTTTCTTCTTTTTCTACGTCATTAATTATTATTGACCGACTCCTCCACTGATCGTCATTTAATATGTTATCTGTTTTCTTTTATTGAAATATTTTGTTACATCAAAATAATATTCCTGTTAGAAATATATTGTATAAATAAGAATTATCTTCTGTCGAAATTCGAATAGAGGTGTTACATAAGTGTAAATTATTTTCTTGACTTGTTATCTTTGAAAATGGATTAAAGCTTACGAGATTTAGCTCGAAAGCATGTTTTTAGGTTCGGCTCGAGCCTCTCGAGGTTCAGTTCGGCAATAAAGGTGGATACATGCTCAGCTCGCGATGAGGTTGGCTCAATAAATTAGACACATCTTTTTGCAATTGAAATTTCTGCATAGATAAATGTTCATGATTATTAGTAAACATGATTTCTTTTCACTTAATTGATTAAACATGAAAATGAACAATTTTCCTTGAAAGAATTGGTTATTATTTTTCTGATAATTACTTGTTTACTTGATGTGTCAGTAAATTTGAAAAAAAGATAATAAAACAAACATATAAGATGTTTGTAAAATTAATAAAAACTATCTTTATTATATATATATATTATATATAATTAATATATGTATATTAAATAATTTCTTAAATAAATTCTATCGAATAACTATGTATTTTTTGATATTTTTGATATTTAATTAGGTTATCAAATGCAAAGCTGCAGTAGCATGGAAGCAAAAGGAGCCTTTATCCTTGGAAGAAATCGAGGTAGCATCGCCTAAAACGCATGAAGTCCGAATTAAAATAGTAGCTGTGGCACTTTGTCATACAGATGCTTATACTTTAGATGGATTGGATCCAGAAGGAGTATTTCCTTGTATACTTGGTCATGAAGGCAGTGGTATTGTAGAAAGTGTCGGAGAGGGTGTCACCGAGTTTCAGCCTGGTAGGCTGATCAGATTATATTTATAAAGATTCTTTTGAATTATATAGTTAAATTTCAATAATGTTTTTTAGCTGATTTATATCATATTTTGTTAATCTATTATTGTTTACATGAATGCTTGTAGGTGATCATGTTGTACCACTTTACATTCCTCAATGTGGAGATTGTAAGTTCTGTAAATCACCGAAAACAAATTTATGCAGCAAAATCCGTGAAACTCAGGGTAAGGGTTTAATGCCCGATGGTACGTCTCGTTTTACATGCAAGGGACAAACACTCGCACACTTTATGGGTTGCTCCACCTTCTCTGAATATACAGTTGTAGCTGATATTTCTCTCACAAAGGTATTTCTATACTTTTATAATCACTAGAGTTTAATAATTTATAACTTTTATATAATTATTATAAATTGTTGTTATAGATTAATCCTAAAGCACCATTGGACAAGGTATGTTTGTTGGGTTGTGGAATATCTACAGGTTATGGTGCAGCTTTAAATACTGCCAAAGTAGAACCAGGAAGCACTTGTGCTGTGTGGGGTTTAGGAGCTGTTGGTCTTGCAGCAATCTTCGGTTGCAAGAAATCTGGTGCATCTCGTATTATTGGGATAGATGTCAATCCGGCCAAATTTGAGCAAGGTAAATTATGTAATTAGATTGTGTGCGACACAAAATTAATTTTTTATAGAAATAAACAATGAAAAAACTTTTCTTCGTAGTTTTTCTTATAATTATTGTGATAAAATTTCATAAATATTTTTATACTTATTTATAGCTAAAACTTTTGGCTGCACAGAATTTGTTAATCCCAAGGATTATGATAAACCCATTCAGCAGGTATTAATTGAAATGACTGATGGTGGATTAGATTATACTTTCGAATGCGTTGGAAATGTAAATACTATGGTATGTGTTTTTTTTTATTTTGTTTACGGAAAAAGAATTTTGTCTTATAAAGATTATTTTTCAGAGAGCTGCATTAGAATCCTGTCACAAAGGATGGGGTACATCAGTAATAATAGGAGTAGCCGCAGCTGGTCAAGAAATCAGTACTAGACCATTCCAGTTAGTCACAGGACGAGTATGGAAAGGGACCGCATTTGGTGGATGGAAATCAAAGCAAAGCGTGCCGAAATTGGTGGAGCAGTATCTGTCAAAAGAATTGATTCTCGATGAATTTATTACACATAATCTTCCATTTGAAAAAATCAATGAAGGTTTTAATATATTACATTCAGGAAACTGGTAAGCCTAGGAAAATTTTATTGTGAATAACATGAATGTGTTGACTAAAAAATGCACAAAATTATATATGATGAATTATATATTATGTATTATGATTATCAGAATTTTGTAAAAATGATGTGTTTCTGTTGCAGTTTGAGAGCCGTTCTTAAATACTAAAAACGTTTTTTATCTTGTACTGCAAAAATACGGCCTACTGAGAACCAGTGTCTTCCACAATTTATTAAAAAGTGCTTTATAAGATGCCCATATAAATATCATACTACCCCATTTGTTACAAATTTGTATTGAATCTCTGGAAATGAAAGATGGTAAATAAATTTTATATTTACTATATCATGCTCTCAACAAGAACATCTCCCCGATTTCTACAACAATCTTTATTCATAAAGAATTCTTACAGCCACATGTACAATATCGATTAAGTAAGATATTTACGGTAGCTCTTGAATGAAGTAAAAATTCTTTACGCTTTGATCAAGTGCATACCTTACAAAAATCATCATGGTACGAAGATCACTGACGATGATTTTCATTGTATATAATCATATGTATATACAATATGCAAGACTCGATAAAACTATTTTACGTTCGCTTGTAGTTATATTAATTAGTCTAGGTCGACAGTACAATAAGTCAGGCGGAATGCAAATTGCGCTCGATGCAGGAAGGAATATGCGTTAGCTCATTGCGGACGATGTCGTTTATCAATTAAATATGTAGATATATTTTTTAAAGTGTCATCTACATACTTTAATGCGCAAGTTTAACACGCCATGTCCATTAAGGCAAGACATTATGGATGAATTGACAAAATATGATATTAAGTTATTCTTTGAATAAAAATAAAATGTAAAAATACACAATTTATAAAACTTGATATAATTGATGAAATCACAAAGATTGCCGTGCAATCACGAGCCATCGAAATAAAACGCATTGATAGAAAAAAAAAAGATAAAATGTACATTCTGTTTGACGTGTTTAAAAATCTCAGTACATACAGTGTTGTCTTTGATCAATATACACAAGTATTATTTTCCCTGAATACTTCGTAGAAGGAATGCATGTCGAAGTGTGTGAAACGCGTTAGGCTTGCAAAATGAATCACTTTCATTCTAAATGAGACACGTGTAGTTTTTGCATCGACTATTTCTACGTAAATTGCCTTCTAACGCTAAGGGCATATTCACATAGTCACACTGATCTTTTTTTTCTTTTTTCTACGGATTACATGTTACTCTAATATCTACGGTGTACCACACACTCTTTAAGTAAAAGTTGTAAGTAAAAATGCTTATAATTACAGTAAATGCAGACGAATCACGACGTCGAACATTTTCTAGCTTCGTAGAAAATAACTCAGCATTGCACGATGAATATCGTTCCGATTGCGGACGTAAAGAATCCTAATGCTTTGCGCGAATTAAATCGCGCAATGTATAATAGAGACATAATAATATTTCACGTTATTTTCTAAGCGATCTCCCACTTTTCTTAACAATCAGCTCGACGTCCTATGATTGAACTGCGTAGTATGAAATAGGACATTAACGAGTACGAAATAGGTCGTTTATTCTGTATGTCTTATACTAATTTTTATAACGTAAAATGGCTGAGAGAAAGAAGAATAACTTAAAGAACTCTAAGCTTGCCCGAGAGGAGAATATAATAAATAAGCGGAATAACGGTGAGATTTTCTATACCGCATTCGGCGAAACACAGCCGAAAGTGAAGGAGTAAGAGCTACGAAAACCTATTTGCTTCAAGTGATTCAACTAAGTTTCAACGTGTGCAAGTGTGACAGTAGCAGAATGACTTCACACATCCGCCCGCCTCTTCTCTCCGCTCTTGTATCTTTTTCTCAACCAGTTTGATTTTGTTCGGTTGATGCATTGTTATCATGTAACTCGTATTATTCATAATTAACATTATATTTCAATATTATAATTGTTAATCTAGCAATTAGAAATCATACGCTTATAGGGTTTTTCACTTACAGTTTTCCGTTAAATGCAATTTGTGTCACGATGAGTGACTTCTGGTCAATACGATGAAATTATCTCGTCCTATTCGGTCTTTCTTCCTTATTTCATGAATACTTTTCTTTTTCGTGTATGCATAAATGATACGTAATTATATTATTTATACTTTTAATTGTGCGTGGAGATACCTCGACAGGCACGGAGGTAATCCAACGATTGGTGTTCTGCGCGGCTCGCAGCGGAATTTTCTCCCCTTCTCACTCCGTCACCAGCAATTCTCACACACGTACATACACTTTCGGCCATATCTGCGTACTCTCTACACGAACTCTATTGAATATTGCACGGTATTATGATTACACGGGATCTACGATTGCGTAGAATGGGGCTGTAGACGCCGCTTACCGCTGAACATACGCGATTATTGCACGACATGGCAAGACACTCGCTACTTTAAATGTCGATCGGAGCTTCCTAACTGGGACGAAGGACGCGACTAAGGTCGTTACGATGATTCGATAACGATCTTTTCCGGTTCCATGCAGCGCGATTCGTTACGAATCCGACCTCCTCATAACTAATGATCGTCGTGCTTATTCGTTGCTCTCGGAACTCATTTAGGCTCACGTTTCGTTTCGTCGCGCGTGGACCTCGATAGATTCGACAGGTTCGACAGGCGGCCCGACGATGACATAGAACACCTCTGATCACAACTCGGCGATATTCCTAAAGCTGGCGAACGCGCGCACCTTCCCTTACTTTTCTCCGTACAGTCGGTTTCTCTGCTCTTAAAGATGCTCGGTTAAAGATGCTGCGCTTCCGTTGCTAGTCGCCGCTTTTATATATGTCTAGAAATCTAGAGGTTGATCGGCTGAGCCTTCGAGATCCTGAGAGGAATCGGTACCGCCATCTTCGTCATCATCAAGGTCCACACTGTTGGTTTTGAGCCCACCGCTGCTGATCTTATTCACAATCGCGTCTGTAAAGCAGTTTAAAAGTCAATTTAAGAATCTGATCGTGTACTTCGCAAGAAGAATATGTGATACTGGGCCTGTTCTTTTTACTGAATTCCTTGTACGGTTCATCTTTTCTCTTTTTCTCTCCAAAGTGAAAAGAAAAGGAAGAAAAATGCAATCACTTTAGCTGAAAAAAGAACAGACCTACTATTTACACATTTAATTATCTAATGTCCTAATTCTATTACTAGAAATAACATCGAAAATAGTGATGGTATTGCTTATCAAAAACTAATATAATTGTTTTAGCAAAATAAGTAGAGAACTAATTTTTAAACTGCGATTCATTTTCACTAATTACAGTTTAAAAATGAAAAAATCTTATTTTTTATTTAAATTTAAGATAAGATTTATTTCAAAAATTTTAAATTTAATCATGTGTTATTAAGATATTCAATTTTGAAAATTGTAGAAAAATAGGTCCAATCTAAATCTCAATATAAAAAAAGAAATTACTTTAAGTTCAAGATATTTTTATTATCTATTTTCATGTTGATCTAGAGTTGTCGGACATCACATTTAAATCTAAATACACGACGAAATATTAAATCTGCATATGATTCGAATAAAGACCTGTTACTAATTTCCTCGTAATTTTACACATGCTGAAATTATTTATTATTTTACTATTATATATCACTAATTCCACTGCTTTAAATATTTATTTAATTTTATTATATAATTTTAAATATTTATTATCCAAGCGATATAAAACATACCGCAGTCAGGCTTTGCACCGCGCGTTCTGGTACCAGCAAACTCGACGCCATGCGGATCGACGCACCAACAGAGACCAAGACCCCGATGACACTGAGTACTGCGGTAATATCCTCGTGAATCGCAAGCAGGTGCAGAATCCGGTGATGATCGTCTACGCACAGCGGCACACGGACGTTCAGCTTTAGAGAAGCATCCGCACCATTCAGGACCGCTCACAAAAATGTCGCTGAAAATATAATGCCGAAAATATAGCTTTATGTATGTCTCTCATTTTCTTATCGATTTTTAAAAGTTTTATTTTACGAGCCGTCAAGTGGCTTGCTGCTCAGTGCGATTGACTCGCGATCTGTAGATCTGAGTTCAATCATCCTACTTGCGTCTACATACGCGATTATTTGCGTTTAAGGAGCCGAAAATTATTTTACCTAATTAAAGGCCATGATACACAAAAAAACTTAGCAGTAAAACGTAATAGTAAGCGAATTAGTCAATTACAATAGAAATCATAAGATCATAACATAAAGNANANACATACACTANTAGTATTACTTTACTACT
>NW_012130074.1:4337267-4345121 GCF_000143395.1 Atta cephalotes
TCATTCCAACATGTTGATTTCCTTACAGTTTACGTCTTAAGGACATCAACATGTTGGATTGGTTATTGCTTTATGTTATGGTCTTACGATCTCTATTGTAATTGACTAATTGCGTTTGAATAATTACGTTTTACTGCTTAAGTTTTTTTGTGTAACTCTAAAACACCTTTGATCACCAGCGCCATTCGGATTCGTTGTTAAACTGTAGATCTCATATATCAATATAGATATACGCATCGGATGGATCTTAAGATACACGATTTAGCGCTTAGGTTATTATTGCATTAAATATATAATGTTTAATATTATATAACATTGATACAGAACAGCAATCATCACATAAGTAAAAACAATACATGTAAAATTTTTATAATACGAAATTTTGAGAATAATATGAATATAACAAATTAGCGTTATTAAAAATGTGCAGAATAATGAGATATAATATATAGAGAATGTATAAAATGTTACGCAATAGTAATAAAATACAAAATAATGAAGAATTTTTGATACATGCATTTAAAAAATTATATCTATTTCAGTAGTTAATAAACGCATGGGTTCAGACACAGTAGTAACATCATACGTTTGTCAGACCAAGCTTTTGTGTCTCTATATTGACAGACACTTTATTTATTGTATTTCAAATCCGTTATATTTCCATGTGTTTTATCATCTTTCTAAAAATATCATCAATCCAATTAGATTTATAAATTTTTATTTTCTATTTCTCTAAATTGAGGAAAACTTTATAATTTCAATTATAACCCTTATCATTTTAAAAGATTTGAAAGAATACATTCAGAGATATATAGACTGTATATCTCTGAACGCGTATTTTGAACTTATCGATTTCACCCGCTGTTCGTCCATTATTGAGATAAGAACACAATAGAAATGCCAAGTGTAAGTCTTAGATGTATTTACGATCGTGAAAAGTCTCTTCTCACATGCGGGACAAGATGACTCTTACCTGTCGGTATCACAACTATCCAAGAAAGGTTTTAAGCACGGTTCATTTTGGTCATGTTCCAGACCATACAGTTCGGAGAGTGAGAGTCGGCCATCACTATCACTGTCCAAATGTCCGAACATCCACCTGACCTCGCTCTGACAACCGATTGGGAAGTGACCTGAAATCATCGATACATATACATTATATTATATATAGATTCTTACACATACACACACACACGCACACGCACACACACACGCACGCACACACGCACGCACGCACGCACGCATATATATTATAAACGCTTAAAGCTTTATTTTAGACAATGTATAATTCAAATTAAATTAAGATATAATTTCATTTATAATGAAATTTTATGTATTGTATTTTAATATATCCTTTTCTTCAAAAGTACAACTAAAAAAAATTAAGTTTCCCAGAAAAAAGGAAAACTATTTTTCAATTTAACAGACAATTAATTATTAATCGAATAATATAAAAGAAAATACATTTTTAACATGATAAAATGTCATTTTTAACATGACAAAAATGTCATTTTCATTTCAGCACCCTTTTTAAATTATGATGATTTTGGCAATTTTTTAAATGAAGTTATTTCAATTTTTATGATAGGGTAATGTTCATTTAACTCATTCATGGTAATAATTCAAAAATCATTTTTGGCTGTATCATTTTTGAAGTAGAAGATATATATGTGTGTGTATTTTAATATATATTTCATATGTACGTGTATTTCGATTCGTCAAATACTATTTATATTAAATTCGTTCAGAATGAAATTCTGTTTATGTGTCATAAATAAAATTCCATCTTAAATTCCGACACGAATTATAAATCGGGATTTTATAAAAAGATCGATAAGTACATTCGTGTGGACAAATTAGCGATTAGCCAATATCTTCACGTTATCAAAAACAAATATTTGGCGTTACAAAAATATACGATAATATAATTTTAAAGTGAAAATATTCCTGCAAAGATCTTTATTTTATTCGGCTGCAAATTTATCTAAAAATTAAATTTTTAACATAAAAAACTCTCAATGTGATAAAAACTCAACTAAAAAGGCAAAATTTTATTTATTTCCATATTCAGTAATTTTATAGGAAGATTATTTAATTTAGTGCAATAAATTAAGATTTTGCTTTCTATTTTATTTTCCATTATTGTTTACCTTTTTTTATAATGCAAAAAATAACGTAAAAAATTATAATTCGTTCAGAATGAAAAGATGATCCTTGAGCTAAATTCGGGTCCAACACAAGCACAGGACTATTCTCCCGTTTGTGGTCAGAGGATGGTTAGTCAAACCATCCTCTCGATTCAGCCGGGATCGTAGCTACGTGCATAGTACACTTTGTTTTGCCCCGAGCGACTGTAATACCGTAAGATCAACATGGGAACTGGGAGGACAATATCGACAGATAGTACCGCCCAAAGTAATCGCGACGTATCCGAGGCGGGAAACGATTCATTGTACCAGGACAATTTCGAACTGGGTACGAAACTGATTGTCTCCAAGTCGAATGGCGTGCAGTGTCGGTACTTCGGCAACTACCACGAGTAGCGTCCCGTACGTCGCGGTGATCGTCCACTCCTACAGGAACAATTAGTCTTCCCTGTAGGACCTCCTCGGTATCCCACGGGAAACGTTTCAATGCGCTCAAAGCACATTCCGCGGTTGTACGCGACGTCAGACGGCTGCTTAATGAGACTTTCGTAGATCGACGGAATGTGCACCGTGAAAAGCAAAATATTTAATAAATGCATAACCAAGTTGTGCTTGAAAATTTAAGTAAGTCAGTAGCAGGTGTCGACACAATTTCTGATAAACAAGAAACATCAAAATTTATTAACAAATCTATATATATACATCAGTTAGAATGATCCGATATTAATTGTATTTTTTTCGTAAATAGCCGCATTAAAATTTACACCGTATATTTCTTTACCTTTAGGCTTAGGATGCTGACGGCGATGCTTGGAGTCCGCCATCACGACGGAGAACCAATCTAGAAGACGGTTGGCCATTGCGGGCTTGGACGACGACGGGCAATCCGTATTTCTGGATGGTAACTGCACGTTGTACATAGCCTTCGACGGTGACTGAGACTTGTCTGTGACTTCATTGTTCATCAGATGCTTGTCGTCGTATCTGTTCACGTTAGCGAGTCCCTGTAATATGGAACATATATATTGTAGGTGTATATACACAAACACATATGTTTATTTATATACATATATATATATATATATATTCGATGCCTATTATCATATATTATCACATATAGTATCATATTACTATATATTATTATTATAATATCATATTGCTATACATTATAATACTATATTATAATACTATATTATTATATGATATAACACAATATATTATATCACAAATAATATCTTTATATGTGTATGTTACTGAAATCTGTAAATACAAAAATAAGAACGAGCATTTCTATGTATGGACGCCGGTTATTACGTAAAATGCACATAGGGATGGGGAAGGGAGATAAGTAAGGGAATGAACCTGATAAAATATAGTCGATATATATTTTATACAACTCGCAATTGCCCTTCGGTAACATCATGTTTCATTAAGCTTTTCCATCTCATAAATTTTCCATCAAACGTGACGATAATTACATTCGTTATCGTAATTCCAATAATTAACCAAAATACAAGCCTCGCTTTTTCGCGGTGAATATGATCAATTGGATTATTATTTGCCTCGAATGGTTAATATTTTTGATATTTTATTGTTCAACGAGTTAATTACATTCTCGGATAAAATGTTTAAATAGAAATATTATGACATTTGAAATAATTTGAAAACATTTTGTTACATTTTTGCAAATATGTTCGTATGCAAAAGTTACTCACAATAAAACTAAAAGTACTACAATAAAACGTAATTGGAAACTTCTTGTTACCTTAAATAAATTAGTAAATATTTAGATTATATATTTTTCATTTTCATTTTATATATTTTTCATAAAATTTACTTTTTTAGTGCTATAAAATAGCTTTAAATAAATCAGTAATAAATAAATTATAAAATACCTTAAAATTATAAATTACCTTAAATATTTGGATTATAATTTCATAAAATTTGCTTTTAGTCACGTAAAAAGGTGCTACAAAATTATCATACTCTCATAAAATTAATAATTTAATAACTTTTACATGACGGACGTTTATATTATGAACGAAAACATATTTGCGTCAAATCATTATTTCAAAGTTGTTTACGAAGTGCACACTTTATATTTCTTTGATTCAAATGTTGGTAATTTCTCAATCAACAATATAATAACAATATAAATCCATTTCTTGATTGCTTTGAAAATAATTTCCCCTATTGTTATAAATTCAATAATATAATAATAATAATAAACGTAATATACACAATAAATTCCTAACCTTTTCTAAATAAAGGACGCATATTAAATTAATTTTTAGTTAATTAGTTTAATTACAATAATTAGTTTGATCAATCAGTTAAATTTAATTTTAATCAATTAGTTTAATGAATTGGTTAAAATTAAATTTAAAAGATTCAACTTTTTCTTTCGAATAATTTGATTGATTAAAATTAAATTAAAATAATTTAATCACATGAGAGCGAAAGATAGAACTGATACATTCACCGAGCGACTGTCTTTGCGTTTATTATTTAATTTAATAATTACAATGAAAATATGCTTAGATATTACAATTTTCTCACATTTATATTACAAGACATGGCTACATATCGCAGAATTCGTTTTCTTAATTCGTTTTGTTTTAACCATATTATCTAATTATACTCTAAATGTTTTGCGATATCGAGAAGGATCCGCATTAGAATCGAAACGTCTATTAATGTATTGTATTGAATAAATTCATTGTACGCGTACATCCTGTGTTCGGCTCTCATAAGCATTATCATTCTTTCATTTAAAATAATTTACTTATACAGAATTGGATATATAAATTCACACTGCGAAATAGTATTAAGGACCAATATTTATCAACATTTTTCTACTTTTGTTGTGTTATTTACAATATTGTCACATTATTATTATATTACTTAATAACTTAATTTAATTCTTTCATGTTATTTTAATTCTCTAACGTCATTTTATTGTTATTTAATAAACTTAATTTAATTCTGTTTAAGATTTCATTTTCTGCTTTTTCCATAAAGAGTATATATAGTCAACGTCTATACATATATAAGCGGATACCAGTTTATAATTGGCAATACATATCCTAAAATTTCAGTTAATCCAGATACAGATCTAATCTCCTCCTAGTATGCTTACTAATTGAGTAATTTAACATCAACAAAGCTTATGTATTTGTCTATTTAACTATCTATTATACGTTATAATTATTCAAGCAATTAAAATTAGATTCTCTATGAAATGATACGAATTTCAAATTAGATTCGTTGAATAAATGTTTAAAAAATTAGTGACGTGGGCTATGTTTGATTAGAGCTATTCGCGGAATTTCTAGCGACGCGAGGACTAGCGCATGTAATAATTAATTACGTTAGCTGCAATCAGTTCGTTAATCAACGCTCTCTACTGTCATTCCCGTCCGACCGCGCCTCCTGACGGCAGGAACTGTTGAATGATCTCTCGATTGCCAATTCGTTTAATCACATCGCCGGCCTCTCACTCGCGCACGTGCATTAAACCTCAATGACTAGGTTCGATTAATTATGATCAGACTGACGTTGACGTGTGACGTATAGATGAATAATCCAGATATGGCCATTTCGCATAAATTGTAAATCGAAAAAATTCTCAGTTCTGTTCAAGAAATTGCAGTGTCTCATGTTATACCCTGAGAAAAGTAGTTTGGTTGGATTGAACAGTAATTCTGATGGAAAATGGACGAATCAGAATTTTCTGGTTATGTCTATTAAAATTCTAGTTGAGATAATTAGAATTCTGATTAATATAATTATTCTGGTAAAAATAAGAATTCTTATTAGACTAGTAGATTTTACCAGAAATATTATATCAATCAGAATTCCAGTTATCTCAATTAGAATTCTAATAAATTTAACCAGAAATTTCTGATTCATCCATTTTCAATTACAAATGTTTTTCAGTGTATGTAATAAATTCTTTCGGACAAGTTACATACTGCTTATTTTTTATTTTGAAATTTTTTCAACAAACTATTTGTAGAGATTAGTTTTTAGATTATAATAATCGATCAAAAATGAAAAATATTTTTTGCATACGAAAAATCGAAAATATGTAACTGAATAATAAAATTATATTTCCTTTACTTAATTTTACATAAAATTTAATTTTCGATAATATTAAACAATTCTTTCATACAAATTCAAAATTATGTATTGATATACAATTTCTATTTTAAATATTTTTCTATTTAAATATTTTTCTATTTAAATATTTTTTTCACATTAAACTATACAGACTTCTTCAATTAAAACATCAGTAGTTTTTAGACAATAAATAATTCAAAAAGAAAACATTCTTCGGATATCAAATATATGAAAATTAAATAATAAGATAAAAAGTAAGACACTGAATAATATAACACAAACATGTATTTCCGTTACTTAATTTCACGTGAGTTTCATTTTTTTCGGAGTTTTAATTAATGATATTATAAATGTTAATGAACTAAAATAAATTTACGTAAATCTCAAATAGAATTCAATTTACGTAAAATTCAATCTCAAAATTCAAGAAATTAATTATTGAAATGAAGATTGACAATTCTGGAACACTTCGTGTCCTAAAATAGTTCTTTTACATGAGATGTATCGGAGCAAGAAGACATTTTGGACAAAGTTGTGCATTATAGAGTGAGGAAAGTTATATACGGATAGTTTAGAATAATAATATTACGGTAGACGACGAAAGTATGCGGGATTTCAGCGAGGCGATGACGCGTTACACCAAGACAAGGCAGTGTAATTTTATTGAACCCGGTTTAATTACGCGCCGGATGCAGCTCAAAGTTTCGCGTTAACTTGTCATAAAGAGCTGATATACGACACCAGATGTAATTAATAATTAGGTAGCAGCTTGTGGGGAGAGCGGCTTCCAGTTGAATTCAATTTTTAAACTGCATTTCACAGTACATGAAATATATATCTCTCGTTGTGTTCGTGGCTCGTTCATTTTGCAATTTGTTTCATAAAAACAGTAATTCCTCTCCATGGAAAGGCAAGCGTCTTTGAGATATCTAGAAATTTCGTACATATTTGCGTGATTCCCGTCTCGGATTCAAACAATTTTAATCTCTTTAAGATTTCTATGACATACGGAGTATCCCTAATTGTTATTATTTTATTATAGAATCGATTTGCCTCTAATAGAAATTTCGTTGACCAATATTTTTTCAATATAATTGTTATAAATATATAATTTTATTAAGAAACTTTTAATAAGTATATTAAAATTAAATTATGCTAAAGTATTTTTGTAATTAAATAAATAATAATATTTTATTAATATAAGTAACAGGATTTATTTTATCAATAGTAGTAAAATAAATTTACAATTAAAAAAAAAATTATTTCCTGGATATCCCATATGTGTGCACTTTTCAAGTTCCACTTTCTCGTCAAATAGGGTAGCCGGTATAGTATAGCACGACTATTAGTTGAGCCAAGCGGCAAGTTGGGACATGCATATCTCATTGTCAGTAACTGAAACATGGACATGTCTATATTTGCGCAAGACAGCGCAGAGAAGACTATTGCTGAATAATCTGTGTCAAAGTGTCAACGATCGTATACATGCTCTTGTATGTTTTCATGCATAAAAAATACAATAACTAAGAGAGAGAGAGAGAGAGAGAGAGAGAGAGAGAGAGAGAGAGAGAGAGAGAGAGAGTAG
>NW_012130074.1:4349651-4353383 GCF_000143395.1 Atta cephalotes
ATTTTTCCATTCAATTTCATGCAAAAATAATGGATTTCTTTTTACTACACCTAATAGATATACTGAAAGAAGTCTATAAATTGTTCCATTATCGATTATTACACATCATTTTAACGAGATACTACGAGATATAAAATTATAAAAGCATCGTTCTAAAAATACCTTTTGCCTTTGCACGTGTTTCATAAGAAAATATAGATCGTGGGATAAAAAAATTACGAAAACTAAATAAAAAAGTACTTTTTTTAGTAAAAAAAAAATATACTACAAAAATATACGGAATATATTAAGATATAGAAAAAAAAATTCATACAGCTATAAAAAAAAATACATCGATAAAATAATAACATCATGTGAATAATGAAGTTGAATAAAGAAACTACTTCAAATTTTCATATTTTAAAGACGATATTTAGTTTCCTCTTTATTTTCCGTCACTCTTAACGCAATGCTATAAAACACATAGAACTAAAAAAAAATATTGCTCTATCAGCATCTTTCATGTTCGTATCCGATAAAACCAGTTACAAAAATATTTATAGAGTGCGGTATGAGAAAACCAAAAAAGTTATATGTCAAGATTCACATCATAGTTCAATTGTTAATAAAATATAAAATATTATTTCAAATTTCAATATGTAAAAAAAATATAATACATCGCATAGGAGTATTAAAATACAGAATTTATGTAATTAGAAAAAAAATATCGATGTAATAGTGATAGCATATGAATAATAAAGTTAAAAAAAATTTTCATAATATATATATATATATCTATTTCAAAGATGTATCTACTTCAAAAACAACTCCTTTGACTCCTCTATATTTAATTCCTTTACTATTTTCTATTCTTTTTAACTATCATAACACCGATATGCAAAGTTTGCAAAAGATTGACCAATGTACTGTAAGTCGATTTACAGTTCGCATATCGCAAATTAATTTTTAAATTTTTACAAAAAAGTCGACTCGATGATGAATATTAATCCTTGATTAGATCATCCTCAAATTGTCACAGCTGCAAATTGGTAATGGCTTCCCATCTTACTTGGCAAACGTAAACGGCCATGGAGCGGCTAATCCGGATTATAAGCGCAATAATTAACGCATTCGATAATACCTCCAGCTTCATTTCGTAATCTCACGAAATTCCCAGTTGGAGGTTGGCTCCGACGATCAATTAGTTGGTTTGCGTAAAACTTCGGTTTCAAGCAAAGGGAATTAACACGATATATGGCGCTGTCCTACATATGGTTTCTTCTAATACGATCGAACTGAATAAATTAAATAGCTATATTCGCCCAAATGGGTGTGAAATGTGCGCGCGTATGGACGCGTCAACACAGAAATATAACATATCGAATTACATTTCGTAAAATCTTATAATTTGTGAAATTAATTTGTGAAATATAATAAACTTAATAGGCGCGCACGAGTAAAGTACTACATTGATATTCCATTAAATTTAATAAATAATGCCCATAATGACAATATACAACAAATATAATCTGAATATTCGTTTTAAAAGCTATCATTTCGAAAATTGACAATAACCTATTGAGAGAGAAGTGCTATTCTATTAAAACGGCACCTTGTTATAAAGATAATGACATTGTATACCGTTATATTTCTAGATAATCGTGAGAGCAGGAACACCATGCAGGAGAATCATGTGAGGCATTTGCTGTAAGCTTTATTAGCAGAAAGGCGGCTACTGTAAATACGGGAATCAATAATTTTGGCAAAACGGATAAACAAGATCCACTAGCAAAATATATAACAAAAATAACGTAATAATCACGGTATTTTTAACAGCAAATTGATGAGAAAAAATCGCGTAAATTTATTATATCGTTATTAAATAAAATTTTATATCGAACTACTATTATTATTTATAACTTTATTACATGTTTATAGTGTCCAGAATATATCAAATATAATTAATATATTAATATCCTCAAGAGCTTGTTGGCAATCGCATTCAGATTTCGTAGAAATACAAGATACGATTATCACGCTACAGAGCTGCTGATGATAATGCCGTGACCGGACGCGCATTATCGTCAACATTATTTCGATTAGCATGCACTGCAAATCAGGATAATGCCATAACGAAGCTCTGCACGTTTTATCAAAGAATGATCGCGAAAGTGGTACGCGCACGTCTAAAGCAGAATAATATTTTTACAAGCACGCGCGCGGTCAGAAGAAGTCCTGTCCAAATATTTAGACTCGCTTCGGTCAGATAATTCGGAAGAGTCTTTTGTTGAACGAGACGATGGTGAACTCAGGAGGATTTTTCTACTTCGTGCAATGTGCCCCTTTCTCTTAGAACAAAGGATATTTTGTTTGGCGCACCGGAGCTCTAACTTTTACCGCCAACAAAACTTCCAAAATTGGGGATGACGCCGGAAGTAAATGTGCATTCTTCGCGATGAATGATGTTTTTATGCAGGCCGCACGTAATGCATAAGCACTGTAGAAACACTTATGGAGCAGCATAATGCAAATATATCGCGGTACGCGTAATGTAATCGCGATTAATTGAGAGAGATCTAACGAGGAAGTTAATTCGAGAGTGAGTTAATTCGCGATTTCCATTAGCCGCCGGCTATTGAAGCGGAGCAGATTTACGGGTTCTCCTTTCGGCATCCTTTATTTTTCTTCCATTAGGCGCTATCCTCCACTGAATGTTTTCGTTGCTATTTGAGGTGGCGGATATTTCTGATTATCGTTGGCGAATATTTTTTCATAAAATCATATGTGACTTGCATTTATTTCAGACATATCTTTATAGATGCAATCATGTATAACTTTATGAATATATATACATGATGTCCTGAAATTTGCGAATTAAAATACCATATAGCAAAACAGTTTTCGAATAATTCAGTAAAATAGTAGTTACATGTAAGATTTTAGCAAACTATTAACTGAATATAAAAATGTCTATTCATAGTAAATATATTTATTTACTAGATAGTATACATTAATACAATGTATATATTTGCTACAACACACTATAGTAAAAACATATTGTAAATCGTCACAATAAAAATATGTAATACAAATATGTAATACAAATAATATAATATAAATAAATAACGCTCGAAGTTTATATAGTAACAAAAAACCATTCAAATATCAATGATTAAATAAATAAACAATACAAGATGTTTTATTGAAGTCTTAAAATTAATTTATACATTATAATTTAACATATTATAATTTAACATATCATTAATATGAATATAACAATAAACGTTTCGACTCACAGAGTCTTCCTCAATATAATTAAATAAACCTATTTCGCTTAACAATATTGCAAATTGAGAATAATTTTTCCATGTCAGTTAATGGTGAACTAAGTCAATTCTTAAATTATGGACATCGATTTAAGAATTGACTTGATTCATCATCAACTGACATGGAAAATTCTCGATTTGTATTGTTAAGCGAAATAGACAGAAGTCTATTCATATTGATATGTTAAATTAATTTTAAGATTTTAATAAAAAAATATATATTTTAGTAAATACGATAATTGTTCAGTTTCGCCATCATAAAAAATTGATGAAATTACTTATTCGAAGCGTTTTTGTCTGAAATGAACAAATCTGGCAGAAAAAAAAGTATTGCTTTATCCCGCAAACCGAGATATTAATAGAAGTTTGCCACTATTGAGGTTACGAAACACATCGATATAATGGAATTTTCTCTCTCTCTCTCTCT
>NW_012130074.1:4356328-4360401 GCF_000143395.1 Atta cephalotes
TATATATATATATATATATATATATATATATATATATATACTATCTATATAAATCTCATGTCTTTCTGAAAGGAACATCGGAACTGTGGAATTCAATTTAACGCAAAAATCGCATGGCTCCTTAAAATTATCGAAATGAGATAATTTTGAAACAGCAATTGTTTAAAACTATCCAAATTGAATATTTTGTCATCAAACATCATAAAAAATTGATGATTGCCGTTCATCAAAGAGCAATAACTCTAAACTCCTTATCGATGTTGTGATTTTAATTCTTGAAATATTATATGTTTATGACTTTCTGATAGTTTAGAAATATTAAGAAAATTATAGAAAATGATGGCTCTTTTATACTACATTTTTATTACTCAAACAAACTAAAGCTCAACTAATGGCTTGTGTAAAATTATGTATACTTAGTTAAAAATTTATTTAAAAGAACACTCGATTTTTTTTTTTGGTATATACAAGAGTATATACTAGAATTTTCCTCGTTGTGTGTCCTACACACAAAGCTTAAACTTATGTTTAAGATACATCCTGTATTTATTGTTGAACGGGATAGAAACGATAATGCACGGGTAACAGGATGAAGGATACAACACGAGCTGCAGGCGATGGAAGTTACAATATTGAACGTTGCTTTTTAGCGCAAGCGGCCGCGTTTATAAATTCCCCCAGGGAGATCATAAGATCTCCGAGAATAGGAAGCGCGTAAAGAAGGTGAATAATACTAAATGTGACATGCATAAGTGTTTCTCATCGAGCGAAAGAAAAGTGTTCTGTACTAAAAACAACTTGTTAAGTAATTGTACGTTTTAACATCACTAAAAAAACGAGTCTCGTGTATCGGAAAGTTCTCTTTAAATGTATGTATACCAGCGATGTGGAAAGTTGCACTTTTATGTGCCGATATCAATAAAAATGTGTCGACCAAAAAATTTTGAATAAAACGAATCAATTTTGAAGCAACAATATTGCAGCAATAGTATGCAGTTTTGTGTTAGCTTCTATAAAATGCAGGAACAAAGCAAGGAAATGAAACAAGAGAAAATCGAAATCAAATTTAGGTTTATTCTTTTTTATTTGTAAACGGAAAAAGTATGCAATACAAAAAAAATTCGGTTCCTGACATCTCCGCGACATTAGTGCATTAGTGCATTTGGTAAAAAAATATAAAAAGAGAAAAGAAATAAATTGTTCAAAAAATTTTAGCATGGTTTTATAATTGAGAGAACTCAAATGTCAAACTATGTTTAAAAAAAATGTAGAGAAATAGACAAAACAAAGGGTTTTTCAGGAAGAGATTTTTCGAAAAGGAGGGTAAATAAAATTATCAGATTTTGGCCTAAATTAATTTTTTTTATGCATATATATTTTCTCATATTTTTTTATATTCTGAATCATTTGCAAACGTTTATTTCAAACTGATCTGATGGAAACATGTTGAAAATCGCATTAAAAGTAGCATAATTTTGAAATCTCATCTTTGATTGCAATTTTCGATATTTTTCCATCAGTTTAACTTGAAATTAATATTTGCAAATGATTCAACACATCAAAAAATATGAAAAAAAAGAATTTGAAAAAAGTTCTATTGCTTAAATTAAAATTGGTTATTTTACTAAATATCCTGAATAATGTATAAATATAATAGGTCAATTTTGATCAAAGAAATAGAATGTTTCTAAAAAGCATTTTTTTTTATTTTCTTTAATATTCTGAATTACTTGTTAATTTCAAGCTAAATTGATCGGAAAATATTACAAATTGCACTCAAATATCAGATTTTGATGAAATTGTGCTACTTTTAATGTGATTTTTAACATGCTCCCACCAGATCATATTCGAAATAAAAGTTTGCAAATGATTCAGCACATCAAAAAATGTAAGAAAATGTGCACAAGAGAGAAATTCCATGGTTTAAACCAAAATCCGACAATTTTACTTCCTTTATTTTTTTGGAAATTATTTACAAAACATATTATCAAACCTTAACCCCTCTTTTTTAAAAGTATATTAGGTGTGGGAAAAAGTTCGTGGCGTTTTTCCCGTTAAATAGCATTAAAAAAACGCCACGAACTTTTTCCCACATCTAATATGTATATTTTTATTTAGTTATGATATTTTCTATATTTTTTGTTTTAATTTGTTTGAACGCAATGGTAACAGAATTGTTTTTACAAACATTGCAATGTACGTAACTTTTTACTTTTAAATTAAAAAAGTTTGATTGCATCGTAAAACTCTCCAAAATCTCGAAAAGAATTCCTATGAAAAATTTCTGTTTTTAATCTACTTATATACGTACATACTTCTTTAATTCTACACTTTTAGAAAAAATTTAGAATTTATTATTTAATCTTTTTTTTAAGAGAGCTGTGAGCGCAAAGCAAAAGTTAAATTATCTTTGTGATACAGAGCGTGATGGTTTTTTACGCTTTTAGATGCAAAGTATCTTCAACTTGATTGTAATTTTTTTCTTAAGTTAACATGAAGTGGAATTCGAGTGCTATGACAAATGACTAATTGAATCTGTAATTGCCAATTTTTGGAATTCTTTTCTATCAGTAAGAACAGTCTCATCGAACGAATTCTTGCTTAATACATCCGATGCGACCTTGTAATTTTGCACGTCGAAAGTAGTAGTTTCTTGAAACCGAATCGATATAATCGTCGAGTGAGAGAGTATATTGCGAAGGCGCGACTTAGGGAAACGCAGCTCTACGTGATTTATACAGAGAGAGGACTCCGCCTCGTTTTACTACCGTAAACGTGATATGTAGACTCTTTGTTCTTAACGCGAACAAAAATACAGAGAGTACATCTGTATCCTCTTCTGTCTGCTCTGTGCTATGGAGGTGAAATCATTCCGCTCTCTCCAAAATTCTTTAGTAAATAAATGTATACGAATCCAGAAGTCAGACGTAAATTTTAGTCAACCCATAAATTTTAGCTAGCTAAATTTAATTAACACTCTCTAATTCCAACATATTCTAACGATTTACTAGAGATAAAACAATTTTGCAAAATAATGCTGCTTACTGTGACAGCGTAGGAAATATGTATGTATAAAAAAACTTAAAAGAGCTGCAGTAATACTACGAGAGACCTAGTTTACAAATCTGTAAAGAGTTAAAAGTAATGAACAAACCACGAAGCTATAAAGTACAAACTCATGTTTCTTCTGAAATAGCGCGTTTGCCGTAATCCATTTTTATGGGGTTCTACGGCGAAGCAAATATCCGTATTGCCTGGTTGAAAATTGCAATCTTGCGCATAAATCACGGCTTACATTACAAATAATCTGCCTATATAATAGATATGCAATCTTACGGAAAGTAGAATTGTTTCTTACATCAATTATTGAAAAAAATATAACTTCAACATTCGTTATTATTTGATTATTTCTGGTAATTTAATTTCTACGTCAAATTTTCCTACAAAATATATTGAACGTTGAAAATACATTGAATAAATTTTAAACGATATCTGATTACTCATAAAATAATCACAGACAAATGTATACACGTATCATATTTACACAGTTGTTTAAATATTGTAACGTGAAATTACAATTTATTTCTTATTTTTAGGAGAGCAATTAAGCAATTTATAATCGATTATTATTTTCTAAATTAAAGACTCGAGAAAGTAGCTTTACATTAGCATTTGAAATGTTAGATTAAAATATCGTTATGATTCAACGTTCAACTCGGTTCAATTAATCTAAAAAAGTAAAATTTATTTACTCCTGCGTATATAAATTTTACATTAAAATTTAAAATTAATAAAAGTTCATTTATATGATTAAATAATAAATTAATTAATACTATATAGAACAGGTAAAAATTAAAAATAGTGTCATGCAATGGAGAATAGCTGACGAATCGAAATAGTTATTATTTTAATGAGTTTATTATTTTAATGAGTAGACAGAATGAAATAAATTGAATATCATTCATATCACATTGTTATTCAACCACTTAAATTATTTATTCTTTTATATAATTTATTTTTAAAAATTCATGAATATATATATATATATATATATATATATATATATACTATTC
>NW_012130074.1:4366618-4369923 GCF_000143395.1 Atta cephalotes
CTCTCTCTCTCTCTCTCTCTCTCTCTCTCTCTCTCTCTCTCTCTCTCTGCAAGAATGTAAATCATACAAATTACAGAAACCAATAATTAATTCGTATTAAAAATATTACTTCTTTCTTAACCATAAATAATCAATATGTAAAATTTAAACAAAGATTTCATTAGAAATATATATGTCTCGCTATAAAATAATTACAATAATAATATATATTATAAAAAATTAGAAAAACTAAAAATAATGTACTAAAAGAAAAATATTAAAAAGTGTAAGAAAAAAAGAGAAATCGTATAAATGTTTATTACCAAAGAATAATCTATGTCAATGATATGTAATTTTAAAATTATTTGAAACTCATTAGAGTTTTCTTTAAGGATGTATATTATTCGTATAGTTTCTGCAAAAGGTATTAAATTGAAATTATATTTATATTTATATTTTCCACATAAAAATAAATCAAACTCGTATATATGTGTGAGTGCGCGCGCGCGCGCGCGTGTGTGTGTGTATGAAAGAGTTATATGTGAATAAGATTATTTTTATAATTTATTCACGATTTGCTAATATTTTTTTATAATATTTCAACTTCAAAAATAATGACAAAATTTCATTTTTTAAAAATTTAAGTATTCAAGACAATTTATGTAAAGTTTCATTATATTGCAAAGATTTGTTATTTTATAAATACAATTTATTTATTTATTTACAGTAAATAAAAATATATTAAAAATATAATAAAAATAAATAAATGATATTCTTCACACAATTATTTTATATGTACATAATTTTATAATTAGTATTCATTTTTGTATAAAAAGTATAAATGTTAATATTAATTTTGTATAGAAAGTATAAGTAATAATATTTTCAATATTATACTTCTTACGACGACTATATACGGATGATACATCTTTAAGTGTGTTCCATTTGGCGCTCACAGTGCTCGCAAGTATTTTTATCCTTGCTTAATATTTGATAAATAATAAAAATAAAATAAAAGATTCCATGAGCGTTGCGAGAATTAAGTGGAACACCCTTTAAACAGTATCTGAGATTGAATCAGTATTTCGATTTAAACCCGATACGTAGACAAACGTATCTCTTACCTTTGCACGGACAAAAACCTTTACAGGCGATGTGGACGGAGGTATGATGAATGCAGTTGTGGTACTCGAGTCGGCACGGCGAGCTGTACGTACGATTGTCGTTTCCGCAGAGGAATGTAGGCTTCACCACAGGACATTCCTGGCACCTGTAACACAGGAAAAACACCGACGGTGGCTTTAAACTAGACGCTTGGCTGTCGACACGCGTGTTTCTCGAGAGATCGGTTTGGTGCAAGTGAGAGACAAAGGACGGGACTGCTCGAGCGCGAGAGAATATCGATATTCGATGCTCTCTCTCGCCGTGCACGCCGCTTGTGAATTTTGTTAAACGACGTGTCACTGGATATCGAGAACGGCGAAAACGAGATGACGTAGGTCCCGTATTCGCGTATGTGTAGCCCTGATATGAAGCTCATAAAACTTTTCATAAAAATTTATGAATCCTCATAGGAGACGGCGTGCATTGAGCTTTACAAGCTTCAGCCATTCTGGCTGAACTACCTTGACGATGTCGTTACAAATTGTCAACTGTCTGTTTGTGAACAAAGGATCGTACAAACATTGAAGAGAAAGGCAGAATTAGTTATGCCACGATTAATGAAAAGCCGAAAACATATAGTTGCGAATTATAGTTCAGTGAAATAAAGATCAAAGGCATCGCTTCGCGTAGAAAAGTATTAATCGGCAGAACGCTCTTGGAAGTGACGAGAAACTGGAAAAGTCTCTGGCTCCTTCAACACAAGACTGAATAATGAAAAGCCAAGGATGTGCTGGGAAGTCAATTACAGATATGGCCGGGTTTAATCTCCAGAATTGCTTGCCTGCTGCCGTCTAAGCGCACCATTGTATGTATTATTCTCGACGTGCTCTCGCTTCGACTGGCGCTTCACGGCCGCGTGCGCTCGCCTCGCCTCTTTTGTTCCCCCGTTAATTCCGATACTACAAGAGAATCTTCCGATTTCCTCATAAAAATCTCACCGTCGGCGTGGCGAAAATCTACCGAATTTTTACCGAGAGAAAATGGGAAATGTTTTGAAGAATTCTAGAAATAAGGGAAGAATAATACTATAGAGGAAACATTTTGGCTGATTGTGCACTTTTAAACATTGTATAATCCACGAATATTGTATTCGCGATTATGTGTTCAAATGTTGATTAAATCTTATATTTTCTGCACTATAAAAATCAAATCTATCCAGCAGAACAAAGAATCTCCCTTGTCTTTGGTTTACTTACATTCGCTGTTAACAAATTAATTCATCAAGATTTGTTTGTAAAACACATGTTGAATGTGGACAAAGCAATTTGCGTTAACTGTGAAGCTCTTGCGTAAAATTAGTGGAAGTTTTTTCGCACGAGGCTACTTGCTTGTAAACCGAGATGCATAATATGACGGAGCGGATAAACTGGGAAAACCGCAGGGATAACCAAGATACGAGACTATAACATAGGCAGTGTCGTCCGCTTCACCTTGTGATAAAGGAGTTAAATCGGCTTAATTACCATGTTACTTGGTTTAAACTAATTACGCGTTTGCGCACGACCACAAATTCTCGAAGGAGAACGTACCTACTGACGCTATTGTGGTCGAATCCACCTTGCCTTGCGGGGAGGACGGAAGCTCCGCGCAATCTTCGTCGAAAGGGGGAGTTTCCACATTATGAACCACGTTATAACGTGTCGATATTAATTGTTCCATAATTCAACAGCAATTTTCGACGTGCTGTCGTGGTCGCAGCAATTGTCGAGCGGCCGAGTTTTGCGGAAACGGAAATTCGGCTCGTGTCGAATTAATTGTGAGGTTTATGCATGCTCGGAGTATGCATCGGTGCGTACAATCATTGGCGATCTGTCCTTAAATTTCATATTTCACAAGCATATTGTGTTGAGGGAATATGAGAGCGGCAGACGTGACATGTATTCAATAGGAAGAGAGTGAATAGATCTAAAAGATTAATGACGAAAGAAGAATATATAAAAAGAAAAAGAAATAAAAGTTCAACGATACTATAGATACACTTTTTCCTGAATAAAATACTGTTTTTTCGTGTGCGATAATATTGTAATAATATTGAAAAATATGTGAATTCCCACGATTCAATTCGCAATATTATAGATGTAAATAAATTTCAGTGAAAGCACATATATATATATATATATATATATATATATATATATATATATATATATATACTATATATA
>NW_012130074.1:4369943-4375248 GCF_000143395.1 Atta cephalotes
TATAATATATATATACCTACACTACTACTATANATACTATANATNTAATAATAATATANAAGANATACATATATATATATATATATATATATATATATATATATATATATATATATACGTAGTATATATACGTGAATACCACGAATCAAATGGTTATGGAAACTTTTGAAAGAGATATTCAGGACATTTCAGGATCGCGAACGTCTTTGCAACCAAAATAGAAGTATTGAAATTTAATTTACTTAGCTCAGTAAATGTCTAATCATGCCTGGCACTTGCATTGATTGATAAACCCCTATTTATTGATCCTTAAATGGCAGGTCGTTCTTCTCTTCTCCTGAAAAAAAGTTTTTAGTTAAGCTTCAATTGCGCTTGATTCAATGAGACATCGATGGTCCTCTTCTCGTGATAGGATATTCAGCGAGGGAACAAATCGTATAACTGGAAAAACGAAAAGGCGTGGCAGGTAGTAATGCACATGCCAATCCACCTTTAATCCACCCTTCTATATTGGGAGACCTGGCCGCCTGAGCGAAGCCGCTTGCCTGTGAGAAGCTCGAAACTTTCGTCAGGTGGCACTTGAACTTTATCGTGTCTACTTTGGATATTCAGGATAAACCATTACCTTCCTCTCAACGATACTTCCACCAGTATCTAAATCCAACAATCGAAACAAAATCGTAGTGCTGCAGCAGACACAAAAAAATTATTTTGAAAACGGATGGATCCCACAAATGAACTTGTAGACCATATAAAGCTTGATAAATTGGATGCCAGAGAATAGCATTCTACTACATTTTGTATGACGAGTTGCAGCTATTACGATGTGTAATTAAAAATTCATTGAAAATTAATATCGCAAGGCAGTGTTTAATTAATCGCCTGGGAAAGTTCCTCCCATATAATTCATCGCCGACGAAATGAAAATGTAGAGTGCACTTCACTCCGAGAAGTGCAGCAAGATATAATTAACCGACGCTGATTATACTGATATTCATTAAATTGGATTCTCGTTTGGGATTCAAATCAATTAAATGTACGGATTATTAATACGGGTTATTTACCAATGTTGAATTATCTTGAAGCATGAAAGTGACTGTTTGTTTTACAAATATAATTGTTTTACGAATACAATTAATAATTATGGTACTATGATAAACTTAGATTACTAGACTCGAAATTACTTCTCTTCAATGAGTAAAGAAATAATACCAAAATACATTGCAAAAAAAAGATATATTATTTCTATATTTTAGTGAAAGAGTCTACAAAAATATAAATAATTTTATATATTATAAAATAAAGATAATTTATAATCCGTATCAGAATTCAGGATAAAACATTTATAGAAAGATCTCTATTATGAGATATCGATGTTCATTTTGGATAAATGCTAGAAATCTATGGGCAGAATTTAAAAAAATAATAGGTCATTTTGAAGGGAATTAGTAAACTTTAAGATAATGTTATGTAAAATTTAATTCAAATTTTATTTTTTTTATAAAATTAAAAAAATGTAAAAAGTGAATAAATTGCGAAATCAAAAAATTGTGCTCCTAATATGAGATGCCTCGAGAAATCGATAATAAAACGCAAAGAATATCAGTATTGCAATTAAAAAACTTTATTTAATGTTTCTAAAATAAACATAGCCAGTGCGCGTACAAAATAAGTATGCGATGCATTGTACCTAGCTGACTCGTTTTTAGATAGTTGGAACCAAGCATCGCAGAAACAGGCACTCAATATTTATTCCAATTGTTCTTTTTATTATTGTACAATAATATACTTTAGTAACGATTTTCATTGTGACATAAAAAATTATTTCATATTAGAAATACCCTGGATATCTCATGTTATGATTTCCATGCCTTACGATTTTACGATCATTAAATTTAACTTCTGTAATTAAGCAATTCAATATATCACGTATTTTTCTATTAGTACGATCTTATTCTATCACCACATGAAGAATATGTTGCCAAATATTTATTTATTAAATAATAAACAAGGCTTTAAAAGCTCAAAGAAACTTGAAGACATCCAAATTCTAAAATCTTTTTTTGCAACGATTACAGGCATGCTCTAATAATGAATTTTCCATTAAATAGTTTTCAATCCAAGAACAATAAATTCATGGTGAAACCAATAGATAGTGTTTATTAATTTAGCGGAAACGCCGCTATCTCATATATTAGACGCCCATCTCATAATAGGGAGCTTTCCTCTATAATAAAATTTATATAATATAAAAAATACTAAAAAAGTCAAAATGTATGAGTATATAAAACATACATGCATATTAATATAACATAAGCGCATATAAAAAATTAAAATTAAAATATAAAATTATAAATAGAATTTTATTCTGAAATTTCAAATGCAAATTATAAATTATTTAAAATAAGTTTAATATACTGAAATAAAATAAAAAAAAGGTACATAAAGTACGATAGATATAACTTATGAAATATGATATGTACTGTAACAGCAATAAACAATTATAAAAGTAAAAATAATCAATTATAAATTATAAACTTCTAAATTTATGCTAGAAATTTGAAATAATTAATTTTAAAATTATTTTTAAGCAATTTTCCTTTGAATTGAAAAAATTAAGCGCATAATTTTGCCAATTAGTTTGAAACATCTTTTCGTGTATGTTAAAGAGCAAAAACTTCTAACTTAAAATAAATTTCCAAATGAAATGTAAATATAATCGGCGAAGATTAAGATAAAACGATCCTTTCTCGCTCTTCAAAAAGAATACATTAGCTTTTAGTAGAATAATTACATTAATAAAATATATATTATTATATAATCACAACGAAAATTTCTAACAAATAAACGTTTTGAAATTTTCCAGTACAATTAAAGATAAGATAGAAAACTTTTACGCCATTTCTCATGATAGCCGGCGCTATCGGCAAGTTAAGAACTTAAATCCCAGAGGAACAAATAAAACTCCCCTATCTGTCTCGAATCTGAAATGTGTTCGTCGGCGATACATATAACGTGAGTACACGTCGTCCACTTTTATCACACCATTGTCGCCATTCACGATTTTTCCCCCGCACATTCTAACTGTCACAGTGATATTGCAGAGAAAACGGGACTGGGGCACGTGATGATGCGTAAGCAATACGGAGAGGGAAACAATCGCGGATTTTTCTTCGGTCTCGGTCCCGCTCGCGCATTTTCGCCGCACACCGTTCCGTTCTGTTCCGTTCCCCGTCGCTGCGCTTATATACGCCCCCGAACTTTTGATTTACGTGGCCTCGATGGAATTCCATGAATGCGAAATGTAATCCCCTACACAACCCCTCCCGCTCTCATCCCTTTTCCCGGCCAGTTACCTCGGGCCATCCCACCATATCACCATCCCACGTCCAATGTGAAACTTTGCGTTTCAATCGTGCCCTCGAAGTAACAAACGACGGCAGCTGCCTACGGGAAATATATTTTCAGCGAAAGGATGGGCGATTTATTTAGAGAGGAAGCGACTGGACACGAGCTGCAGCACGGGAGAATCAGAATCTATGAGAATCCCTCGGTCTCTCTGGCGGAAAATCCGTGAAGTTACTATAAAATGAAAGAAGAACTGTTTATTACCCTCCAGACGCTAACGACCTGCGAGCGTCAATAAGAACTTACGAAGAAATATTCTTCGTAAGATGCGCAATATCGTTCAGTATAAAATCTTGAAGCCAGTCCTTCTAAGGTGTACTGAAATGAAATATTAAAATAAATTACACCCTTTGCAATCCTGTAGTGAGTTAAACTCTCTTGACGTAATGTTAGTCTTTCACATATAACTCTTTAATCATTTAAATAAATGTATATATACATATACATATATATATATATATATATGTATGTATGTATATGTATATATATTATATATATGTATATATATGTATATATATGTATATATATATGTACATATGTTATATATATTTGACTTATAATAGAATTGTGAATTAGATTAAGACACAGACAAACTGATTAATGCCCGACAAACTAATTAATAATTAAATTTTCTAATACAGTTTAACTTTAATTTCGGTTCAATTAACTTTTCATCTAGTTTTAAGAATAAGAAAAAGATGAAGAGTAAGTTGAATCGAGATTAAAGTTAATCCACATTGATAGAAATAGGCATTACTTTCACTCATTTACGAAAAATAATTTGGTGTATAAAGATAGCTACTCTCTGTAGAGTGTCTCGTAATTATCGTTCTCGTTGACTTGTTATGACAATAAGAGTGTAAATTATTTGTTATAAAAAAATAAAATCAGATATAAAATAATAAAATAAATAAACAAAGATATTTTTATATAAATAACAATCAAACTGATTTCGGTGAAATGCATATTCCTTTTGTCAACTTGTGGGTGGCAGTCGAGAATAAAAATACGTTTTTTTAAATAAACAATAATATATGTTCTAAATAATCTTTTATAAAATAAATAAAATAATTTATTTATTAATAATTTATTTAATATATCTGACGTTATTAGTGTTTATTTATTCAAATTGTTTTATTAAGTTTTAAAATTTATCAATTGTATCTAAAACATATATTTGTCGAGTGTTCCATACTTAAGACATCATTAATAGATATTGTTATTCTTTCAAGAATATTGCACATTAGACTTACTTATAGTTATTATTTTTATGCAGTCATCATATCATTCATTTATCATACAAAAAAAGATTTTAATTTATATTGCAACATGATAAAAAATCAATCTCGATATTTTTGTAAAATTTGCAAGAAAGAGTATCATTAGTGTAAATTTTATTTTTAATAAAATAACTTGAAAATTTTTTATAATAAATTGTTCTCCAAAGAAAAATGACAAAAGAAGCCTTTACAGTTTCCAATAGTCAACATAATACTTCTAAATAACAATACCCACTGCATAACAAAAATGTTGTGCAACACGCTATCGCAGTCACGTGTATCGTGATTCGAAGCCATTTACATTTTTAAATGTATCAGTCTCAATAAATTGTTTGATATTGACACTCAAATTGCCTTTCTATAACAATCTCTCCCGTACATATCAATTGTTACGCAACGCGCAATTAAAAAAGTGTGGCTAACATCAATATATTGCGATATATATCAAAATGTCCAAGTATCAAAAGCTGCCATATAAAATGTTTCATAAAATATATTTAAATTTAAAATTCAGATTCCTCATCAATTACAAGACATTTTCATAAAGCGTAACGCGCGCGTATTCTTTCTATTCAAACTTTTAATTATTAAATATCTCAAAAAAAGAAGCTATAGTG
>NW_012130074.1:4375268-4394423 GCF_000143395.1 Atta cephalotes
ATATATATATATATATGTTTATATATATATAAAACATACTTGATGTACAAAATATATTTCTAGAAATCACATGTGAATATCTTTAAATATCAAATTTAAGAAATTAAGAAAAAATAACATTTAAAATTTTAATATTTAAATATTTTCAATAAAAACGATACAAGTTTTATTTAAAAATAATTATTTAAATATGAAAAAATTGAACATGGATAACAAGCTGCAACTAAAATTTTATGCACACGTTTCAAGTTAAAATTTACTTATAAAACAATATCATGACATTGAGGGAAAAAAGTCATTGAAAATATCTAAAATAAAATTTCCGATATTCGTTCGCTTAGGCATATGTCTGTACGCATTACTTATGATAAAAATTATAATTGGCACTTATAATCGTATTTCGGATGCAGCTATTAAAATTTAATTTATTAAAATGATAATCGAAAAGAGTGTATTTTTAACAAAGCAATAAAACATCTAGTTGTATATTAATATAGTTAAATAAAAAAATTCTCTATATGTATATATTATTATATAAAATATCATAGCAAATTAAGACAACGATGGAAACAAAGATATTTCTGTACATACATTTACATATTTATTTAGATAATATATAGATAATATATAGATAATATATCGTATCTATTTAATAATAATAATAATAATAATAATAATAATAATAATAATAATAATAATAATGATAAAAGTCAGCGAGAAAATATCATATCAACTTTTCCGCTAGGGAAATATCGACGTAAATTGGCAGAGTCTCAAACTGAGAGTTAAACTTCCACCTGACACGAGTCTGTACATCGACTTTAAAACTCCCTTCGCAGGACCGGCTCTTTGACGAAGACAAAGCATCGGCTCGCGGCGCAACGTGGGAAAAGCTGACTCGCAAAAAGAATCCCGACGGACGCTTGGGCTGTCTTTGTCAGCGCACAACGATTTTTCTTGACGATCGACAGGAGGAATCGCTGCTATTAACGACCCTGTGAACATCGCACACCGGAGATTGAAGCTCGTAATGAACGAGCCGACGCGACATTGCGACGACGACGGTGACGATGCTTATAGGATCCATTGTGCATTTCCCGTTTTAATTGCAAGATCGTACTAGCACTGTTTGCTTATAATTAACGATACGCTAAAGCACTTTAGGAATTAAAACTTTTACCATCCTCTTTCTCGCTGTTTCTCGTCTCACGTCTGTTTCTCGCTCTCTTCTTTTTCACGGATTTCGATTCACTTAACGTACCTTCATTCTCCACTCCCTCGCGCTTCTCAGTCGCGTAATCACTTCTCGATACCATACGCGAATCCGAGAGCGCGCGTACAGCAGAATCTATTTTTCAATTATTGGATATTCCCGTGGATCGAATCGACGGAGAGAAAGAAAGCGGTGACAATGAAATTCTTGTCAGAATTAATCGATTCCCATCCAGAAAGCAATGTGAAATTCAATCGTTTCTCTCAAACGTGAATCTCATCGCGGTCCAATGACGGGTTCAACAATCCTTGTAAACATTTGTTTAGCTGTTCTATTCATCAAAATCGTATATTTCATATAAATTCTATCATCTAAATTCCTCTACTCACATTTCACGATATTTAAACGATTATTCAATTTCATTTTTAATTCAGACGTAAAAAAAGAAGAATATCGGCAAAAAATAAGTTTATTAAAATGCTATTCTAGAAAATTTTATTAATTTATTTTTATTAATTTATGGGATTTATACATAATAGCAATGGAATATGATTGTAAAATTAAGTGCATTAAATTTATATTAAAATGTTATAGAAGTTGTAGGATTCTTTCGCACAGAAAGACATTTTCAGTAAAATATTCACTGATGATTCAACTAAAGATACAAATACATAGAAAACCTTTGTATAAACGCAATTTTTAGAAATTTTATGAAAAAATGATGCATAAAAAGTTACAAAAAAGTAATTTTATTAAAAATTATAAATAATTTTTTGAAATGTCTTTTTTTTCACAATTTGGCAAAAATTAAACCAAGATTTTTTTTTTAATTTCAACAATATTTTTTTCATAAATAATAAATTCCTTGATTATTTGGTATAAATAATATTTCCACGATGAACTTTTAACATAAATTAAAAAACTTTTCTTGGAAATATCAATAAAGAATCAAATTTTTCAGAAAAAAATATAATATAATATTAATTCAATTAATTTATTAATTCAGAAAAAAGTTTTTGGAGCCTTCATATATATGTACATATCTTTAAAATGCGTTTAAAAAAAGTTTATTTTTATTTTCGTTTATAAGATATCATGGGAAAACAAAAAATCAACGTTTTTTAAATTATTTGTACAATACTCTAAAAAAATATGGGTGCAAATTTAACATCATGTGGTGTTTATATAATTCTCACTCATATTGTTATTGATACTAACATCAACATGATGTGGATTTAAAAGCCATATTGAATGGTGTTAAGTCCATTTACTAGGTTATATCAACAACGATAAAAGTTATTATAAACGCTGCAAAATGTTTAATCCATACCTATATTTTTTTAGAGTATTTAAAAGTTACATTTTTAATAAAATTTCTTTTTTGCAACTTTTTATGCATTATTCCTTCATAAAATCTCTATCGATTTAATATATAAAAATTTTTATATATTCTTTTAGTCCTCAATTAACAGTAAATATTTTACTGGAAATATTTTTTTTTTCGTAAGCAAAGATTCTATAATCCCTTAAGCTGATATGAACTTCGTTTTAATAAAGAAAGATCACAAGTTTTGGTTTACCACAAGTTATATGTACATCGAAAAATTTGGATACACTTTGCTTATCTTAATAAATACGAAAAAATTCCATGGTAGAATAGAAAAGTTTCCATCGAAAGATGACTTGGATTGTGAAGTTACAAATCGAAATTGCTCAGAAATCTTTGCCTTTTGGACAGACACACGACAATAGAAATAATAAGAAAGAACAGAAAGATCCCGCGAAGAATGGAACGAATGTAGTACGAAAGAGAGAAAAAGGAAAAGAACATGGACTTAGTCAGACGGGAATCGTCAAAGCATATCAACTGCGCGACCAACGTCCAAATTTTGAATTAAACATGAGAAAGCAGCGGTTGCACGATAATAGAACGGAACACACGGTGGGACGCCCGAGGCAAATGGGACGCGCATTTCTACTTCATGTAAAATTCCGTCCTTGGTTACCGTGGTTGCAAACCAAACCCGATCCCATAGCCTGTAACGGCTATCGATAACGGCTTATGCAGACTCAAGAATCGACGTAAGTGTCGATGGCTTGTTCATCCTCTGGAGAAGCTTTCGGAAGAAACGGAAGAACTGTCGTGGCCCGTCGTCAAAATAGCGAAATGATATTCGATTTAGAAATTTACGATTGAATTAATTTGATCGATGCAAAAACCGATGATCGGGGAATTAATGAATAATTATTCATTAAACAAAAGTCACTCATTCGAAGAACACCCGCTTTCTCGTCTTACTAATTACGATAAAGGCAAACGAGCGACAACAGCTGAGGTTCTCGTTGCAAACAGAGCAAATGGCCTCCGTATCTTTGAATGCGCGCTGCAAATTGCAGCCATCGAGTCGCACGCTTCTTACCGAAGGAAAGAAGACTACTATGGTGCAATCCGATTTCCAGCTAGATTGAAGCCGACAACGTTATATGAGTTGTACTGAAAGCCCTCAATCTTAATGACAGCTTCTTTAACCAATTCGTTGTCGACTTTTTCTTACCTGAAACACCGAGATACCAATAGTCTCTGTGTTAGAACTAATTGAAAACAGAAAGCTTTTCGTGAACATTGAGAGATATAATTAAATCTATTGTTCGCCACAAAATTTCATTGTTCTCTCTGAATGAAACTTGATTATTTTTTAAAAGGAATTTCATTTTGAGATTTAATGATTTAAAAGTTTCACATCAATATGAAAAAATGATTTTGCTAAGATACATGGAGAAAATTTTGTTTTAAAATTTACCTACCTCGAAAATATAGTAATTGCGGTATAATATGATATTTAAAAAATATTTACCGTGCACTTCAATAAAATTAATCAAACTTATTTAATATTTTATTGTAGCTTTATTAAATGAGCTTTATTATGAATGAGAAAGATTAATATTAAAATTTTTAGAAATACAATGTTGTTCTACGATATTTTCAGAATAAACTCTAAAAAAAAAAATTCTTTCCATGTATCTTAAAAAATTTTATAGGGAAAAGAAATCTTTTAGTGAAAATTATTGGTTCATTATCATATCTTCAGTGGAATGGAATGGTTTTTAAATGGAGAAAAGAATCATTTTTCGATTTTATTTTTAATTATAAGTTCTTTAAATTTTTCAATAAATTTTTTTAAGAAAAAGAACTTCGAGAGAAATCTTTATAATTTCTATTTAATAATTTTCAGATCATAGAAAAAACAATTTTGCTAAAATATTTAAACATTTAACTTATCAAATCTATATCTAGTTTTTAGATATTTTAACAAAATCGTTCTTTTCGTAATTGAAAATGAAAATTATGAAATGGAAATTATATATAAAGGCTTATAGTTTTGAAGGCTTGAAAAAAATCGAATTTTTTCCATTTTTCAGTAGACTTTTTCTGTTCTTTTCCCAAGGATAGAAAAATTAATTGGAAACATTCACGTTATGTTTGTAAAATTTCCCACATTTGTTTCTCTTTCCATAAAAAAATAATTGTATATTTAACTAAAGTTAAATAAAGTTAAATATAAATTAATATGTTATATCTCAGACAGCACAAAATCCAAAAGATATAAAGATATTCCTAAATCTTTTAGACATCGTTTGGGTATTTTTATATCTTTCAGACTTTTGTGCTGTCAGAGATATTAAGAAAAAATATATTCAAAAAATTATAATGAATATATTATGGATAAATAAATAATAATATTATCAAAATATCTCATAAAAAGAGTCAATTTGACAAAACAAAAATTTTTCAAAATTTTATATAGCGAACTTATATTTACTGTCACAGAAACCGTGATTTATTATTAGCTCACAATTTTTTGTGACAGCAGTAAATATACGTTATAAAATTAAAAATTGAAAAATCGTTTGTTTGTATCATGGTGATCTCCACCAGATTAAATCACCTTATTTTACAGTATAAATTAGAATAATATTAGAATAATATTAGAGATAATGTATTAAGAATAAGAAAAATAAAAAGCAAACAAAAATAAATGAAAAATAGAATATGTATTTTAAATAGATTATGTATTTTAAATAATATAAAACGTATGCATGTCTCTTGATAATTGTTAAGCAAAATTCTTAAGAAAAAGAACTTAATAAATATATTAATTTAAATTAGTCTTTAGTTAGGAATGCATTTGTTCCTAAAACAATTTGTTTAATAATAAATAATCCTCTCCTCAAATGATATAATATCCCAAATATAAATATAAAAATTAGCTCGATATTACTTCCAACTAATACTAATACGAGGTGTCTCATTTCAATAATACTATAAAATGCAAGAGTTGCTCGTGAGCTTATACTTAATTTAAATAAAAAGCTTATACATTTTGTAATGAGTATTAAAACGAATCATATAAGTCTTTGGAGTGAAAAGAATTATAAATTTTTTAAAAGCTTATCTTGATTCGCAGTTCTATTGTAAGAACTAATGACTCTTTAACACATACATTAATTTTTAATCGCTCTCCTCTTTTAAGCTACTCTCAGAATTCCAATCAGAATAATTGCAATTACTATTATCACGGTTATCCGAAACTGATAATAATGAAGTGTTATCTTCATTTAAATATTACATCTAAGGATATAAATTTTACATTATTAATATAATAAGTACAATTTCCATTTTAACTAGGCATTTCTTTGTGTTTGCGAAAAAAGTCAAGAGTAATAAATTGCTGCAAACAAATACTAATTTTTCCACTCTCTTAAAGTGGCCGAGACAGTTTCTTTTCTTGGAATAAATAAATCAGTCCGACCTTTCGCACGTACGTATGAAGTGGGATGTAATTGTAGTAAACGAAGAGCAATTGGCGTAATAGAAACTCTGGATCATATTAATATGAGGGAGGACATTAAAAATTAGGTAACATCTAATTTATATAACGAAAATAGCAATTTTTTGCTATTTTCACTAATCAAAAAAAAGGGATTTTTTTCTGATTGATTCTCAACAATGTAAAAAAATGGTATTTTTTTAAATTACTATAAAAAAAACTTCTCTTAATCATAATGAAAAATTTACTTCGAGAATTTAAACAACAATATAATTAAAAAATAATTCCACTCAGACATTATTATTCTTTCTAATGAAAATATAATAACAAATCATTAATGTTCATTAAAAATTAATTTTCCCAACAAATAATTTATTTCGTAATTTTCATTAAAAAATACACTATTGAAAATAAGATAAAAATTAATTCCATGGAAAATATGCTAATGAACCAATCGTTTTTTTTATGAAAAATGCAAGGTTATTATCGCATTTCTCTAAAATATTTTTTTAAAGATTATCATATTTGATGAACGATCTCGTTATTACATCAACGCAAATAGATGTAAATAGTAACAAAATAAAAAGTATTAATTTTCCGTACTTGGATAGTAAAAAAAAATTGCATATGTTTTTATCTGTTTTTCAAAAAAAATTTCCCGCTTGAAATATGCTTTTATTTAATCATTTCATTTTTTAAAAAGCAAGTTTCAAATGAACTTGCATGATAATATAGAGTTAAAGTCAAATCGCAACTATAGTAATATAATTGGAAAACAGTACAATGACACGGAAGAGTTCGTTATAGAATTACAGGTTAACGACTGCTTCTTGTCAATAGTGTTGCCATGCAATTTCTCACAAGATACTCGCAAAGTTGTTCGTAAAGTTATAACGCGAGAACTTACCAGAGACGTCCTCCTACAATTCGCGAGAAATAAATTTTGATTTCGCAGCTTCTTCGAACGCGATAAACACGCGGTGACCTCGTGCGAACAGACTAAATAGACCGAAGACATACAAGAATTACCGGAAACATTTTAAGATGCAAGCTCGCGAGCGAATAAGATTATTAAGACTGCGTTTCCGCGATAGTATGCAAATATTATGCGAAGACATAATTTCGGGAAACATTAATGTTAATGCTATTTCACAAACTGCTCGCCGCGACCTGAAATGCTAAGCGATAAATGTCTTTTCGACGCCGACGAAGTAACTTCAGATAATAGAAATTGCAAAATTTTATAATATGAAAAAAGAAAATGTCGATATTTTTTTGCAAAGTTATATCCGAGTCAAAATTTCAATACGTCGTGAAGTACGATAACATTTTCGGATAATTGAAATCGGTATCTATTTTCCCAGAATGAAAGTTTCGATGAGACTCCTGCGCGCGAGTCATTTCGCGTAAAATATATCCACCGCATATTAAGAAAGTATTGCGATGAAAAGTTTCTTTATCGAAAAAAAAAAAACGAACTAACCTTTATTGAGAGTATAAAACTTGAAAGCAAAAATCCTTTTCCTATAACATTTTTTAATCGTCTCTAATATGTTTTTAAATTTGCAACTGTACCACTGCAAAACATGCTGTATATTTCATGGATAGAAAATGCACCGCGTAATATTTTATGCATTTTATGTTCTCGCATGGGACTCTTTGATCCCAAAATTTAATACGTCTGTTCTATCTTATTTTATCCAATTGTATTATACTAGGTTACGCTTATCCTACATTACAGTAACACGGAAATAATACAGAAAGGAGGCTTCCGTAAAATAGAATGTAAATGTAATGTTAAAGAAAGACACTGCATTAGGCTAAACAAGAAATATTGAGTGAGTAAAATTGCTGAGAACAATAATTTCGCGAAATTGTGTAACATTCTTTATATCGGACATAATCTTTTATTATGCGTGATGAATTTCCAGGGGAGCATGATCGAGCCAAAAAAAAGTAAATGGTTCCTGCTCGTGCAAATTTAAACAGGAAGAAACTTTCCATCAGTTTCGACTCGTTGCGACTTATATATATATATATATATATATATAAAACTGCTTCTTTCTCTGTCTCTTCCTCTTCTTCCCTTTTAGAGTTTTTATTCCTTAGGGAGAAGTATTAGACGTCTGCAGAGTTCTTACACGTGTCGTTAACTTCAGTTTGACATCTGACGTGCCAAAAGCGAAAATCAAATATGACGTCTTCGGTTATTGCCAAAATAAAATTTTTCATGGGATTACACAAAGTTATATTTGTCTGATAAAATTCAAGGCGGCAAATGTTATTCTTGTAATAACATGTTTAATATTATTATAATATTATCTGTAATATTTAATTAATATAATACTATTATAAAATTCTCAAATATTTAAAAAATTTTTGCTATTAATTGATCCGTTCCATTATAAAAAGCTGTGTTAAACGCTATTATGTCAAAAACATATTTCAGTATATTGAATACGCATCGATGTAAGTCAGAATCGTGTATTCAGAATTAATTTCGTTATTATAATTTTCGCAAAATTTCGTTATATAATTTTTGCAAAATAGATTCGAGTAGTTTAATATAAAGTTGCAAAAATTCAAGCAAAGATTCAAACGATTTCTTCGTCAGTTGATGCCGCCTGTGCAATCGGCCAGAAAAATGAATATGTAAAAGTCATAAATTTTCAAAGCCGCCAGCAGGATATAAAATACTTTGTTTTCACAAGAGTGTAGTATTTTATATATCAACACATTCATACAACTCTACTGATGATTAATCCATTACGATACAAACAATAGAAAGAATATCAGTTGTAAATTGTCCTGAAGCAACAATGGTTCGATCGCAAAAAATCATTAATGTTAATCATTACAATCATATTCTTAACATCCAACACAATTAGCTTTATATACAATATGTATCTCAGACTAATAAACCAGCTAATTCTTTCGTAACAATAGAGATGCAATTCGACATATCTTAGGTACATATTTTAAAGAGATTTGCGCTTGCAAATTTCTGGATTAGTAGTGAATTAAGCGTAATTTTAATAATCGCCATTTGAAAGTATAAAAGCACGCGTCTTTGAAAATGTGATGACGGCGACAGTGTTTTCAATTTCGCGCTTGAACGACTTTATTCTCGAGGGAAAAGTGTTCGATCTCGCGCTCCTCCAAAGCGAACCTGCGAGGTCCATTTGACGCATCGTTTGACAAAGGGATAAAAAGAGTTCTCCTAGTTTCTATAGAAACGATGCTACCGTCGTAATTAATTATTTGCCTGACTATCTGAACGCAGACCTCACTAAATCCAAAGTCGATGAGCTTCTCTTTGGATGAGATTAACGCGAATTCCTATCCACGCGCGCGATTTTTAAGCTCTTGATCTCTAATCAAGACGAGCGCACAACGGAGATAACATTTTCGTAAAACTTTGCAAAATAAACTGTCGAAACGGAAGGAAAGTTACGTTCCTCTTGCCATTTCTTTCGATACGCGTGGAATCCGCACAAATCCAAATGGAAGATCGAATTTCGAGCGAGAATTGTTCGATACGATAATCCTATCCCCTATTACAATTCTATTGCGACGCACGATTCGGGAAAAATTCTATCCCGTTTCACTGTCTATACAATATATATCGCAAAAGGATTACATTGCAAAATGAAATTCTCAATTCCGCTTGGGGAATTTTCTTTTCACAGAGAAGCCACGTTTAAAAGTTCGTGGGGCTTGTGCACGAACTGATAATGCCCGTTTGACGTGGCTTGCGAAATATAAACATGCTGCGGCGCGTTTCCCGAGCGCGCAATGTTACCTCCGGAACTAATTTTTCCTGAAACTTTACCCGTCGTATTAAACAGAGACTGCGCGCGCAATGCGGCTTTTCCAAATGAAGTTTCGGAAACTATTCAAGAAACCGTTTACAATCCGCATAAGAATCATGTCTTATTCTTACCGCTCGACTTCACGCTAATATTAATAATTTTGCGTTTCTATGGCATCTATTCAGAACACCTATAAGAACGTTGTTAAAGTTTTGAGCATTCTTAAAGCAAAAGTTTAAAAAAATTGTGTTATTCAGCAGGTTTATAGAAAAATCTATATACATAAGGGTGAATATTACGTATTCTAAAAGATTTCAAGGAGTGATTCCTCACAAAAACGAAAACTTGATAATTGTGTATTCGAAATGCAAAATTTTGAAAACCACTCGAATTATTTTCATGAAATTTTATGTTTAAAGTTTGATCAAAATAAGTTTTCGGAAAAAACAAAATTTTCCTTTCAACTTTGATATATCTTTGATATATCTTTGATATATCTTTGAAATTAAGCCATTTTGCTATGATAAAACGGTAAGATTATAAAAAATAAATAAATAAATTTGAAAAAAATAAATTTTTTTAAATATTGCAATTCCAAAATTAAAAAAATTTTTTTAAAAGACAATTCTTTGCGTAAAATTTGGAGTGATTTCAAGGCGAAAAATGTGTGTTCGTGTCTCAAGAAATTTTTGCATTTTATTCGAGTGTTTAAAAGCAACGAATCTGTGCAATACGAATTTGTGAATTAAACGGATAATGAAGTCCGTTGTCACTTACTTTGACTCGTCCTGATCGTCGTCATCGTCCTCGGAATCAAAGAAGGCGTCGTCGTCATCCGAATCAACTGAAGTTTCAGTCCTCATTCGTCGCTGTTGAACTGCACGAGACTTTGGAATTACTATATCTCTGAAAATGCATTGTAATATAATTTATATTATTAATTTATGTTATTGTAATTAGTACTGCACTAATTATTGGTTTAATGTTAGAAATGTAAAGAAATTAATTAGCTTCAAATGAGCAACTCCGCTTTATTGGTTATTGGAACTCATTTGTTTTGCAACATTTCATTATTTTGTATTAAGAAAAAAAATAATGACTCTATTCTCTACTCTATTCTATTTAAAATATAAGATATTGAAAGTTTTTAAGATATTGTTTTAACCTTATAAAAATATAATTGTTAAATATAAGAAAAATGTAAAAAATTCCTTTTTTTGTAACTGTATCGTAAATAACTAATAACACAGCACTGCAAATCCAAGTGTGTTACAGATGGCTTTAACATATATATGTTATTTATAGTTAAATTTAATTTTTAATGTAAAAATTACACTATACTATACAAGTTTAAATGCATAATTTGTATTTATATGCAGTATAGTGTATTATTTTTGCACTAATCACACACATACATTGAAATTACTTTTTACACACTTACAATGCAATGAGAATGATTTTGCGGTTTGAAAAACAACAAGAGGTTTCTTTGTGAATTTGAATTCAAATAAGAATATTTTATTAGGTCAAATTTATGAGAAAAATAGAGTTAAAATTTTCTAAAAATGCGTTTTTAAAGCATTTTTAAAATTTTGTAATTAATAAAACCAATCTTCTACAGATTTTGAAAAAGGTTCAAATTAATGCTTGAACATTTTACTCTAATATAAAAATATCAAATCTTTGCCATCATCTCTTGTATGCTTTGTTTTTAGAAGTGTAGTCAAGTAGAACGATTGCCCATACAATCCCAATACAAAACCATTACAAATAAAACATGAAAGTGAAAATTTTAATAGTGAATTTTATGTGTGAGAATAGAAGATTATAATTCGTGTAAAAAAATCTTTTTTTTAAATATAATCAGTTTTTTAAATGTGATCTTTTATTGTCACATATCACCACTATTGAAATTTTTACTATCTGTATAGGACGATCATTTTACTTGACACTACATCCACCCTTAAAAATATATAGGTCACATTTCAAAACATTATTAAAAATATAAAAATTTCATAGTTACATCTAAATATAAGTATAAATTTGAGCATTTCTCTTATTGGTTTAAAAATTATTTAATTTTTTTTATTAGTTTTGATTCTTATATAAAATCGCATTCTGTATTACTTATTTACATATTTGATGAAAAAGTAACATTAATAATTAAATAAAATTTTAAACACACACTGATTAAACAATAATAAATGTTCGTGCAAAAGTTTCTTTCCACTTATATTCATTTAAAAGTTATTGACTTAAAACTGTAAAAAAAGGTTATTTTGCTTTATATATAAAACCATTATATATAAATTATGAGCCAAATTATTTGTTTTGTTTTTTACAATTGGTTTCACAGGTTAATCTCGTTAAAATTTTTTAATGATATTAATTAATTGTTTAACTGATGTTCTTAACCGATATACAACCAAAACCCCTTAAACTCATTGCGATTACATCCACTTTTAAAAATAAAGCTTATCAGAGATTCGATAATGCCGATCAGTAAAAGATTCAATATTTTTATATTAAAATATAATACAGAAGCTTGCAGAAATTTGCAATGTTGCTAGAACACTATAATGTTGTTGCAATATTTCTGGAATGATTTGTACTGTACGGGAAATAATGTTCAAGCATTAATTTGAGTCTTTTTCGAAATTTTTCGCTTATCGGGTTCATCAGCAATCTATAAATAAATTTAAATCTATAAAAAAATCAAAATAAATTTTTTAATTTAAAAACGCATTTTTGAAGTGTTTCAACTACATTTTTCTTATAAACTTGATCCGATAAAGTATTTCTCCTTACAGATTTGGATTCGACGCAAAAAAACTATAAACACTAACTTCCAAACCGTAGAAAAAAATGTTACAGACCTGTGCAATGTTCTTATTTTCAATATCTCTCATCCCATATAAAGTTTTACTAATAATTAATAAACAATACAACAAGTTTTTTTGCGTAAGAAGTAAAACAAGCTCGACGGGCCAACTTCAAATTTTAATTGTTCTCTTTCGGGCTTTGGAAACTTTTGCAAGAGCAATTCAGACGCGCGCGATTTGCATAGAACCTACTTTATTCGATGAATTAATGCTCGTTATGAAGTTTCGTGTCCTACAACCCTGCCGAGGCACTGGAGATACCACGCCCTAGGAATTACAGACGCGAAGCGTGAATTAGCTTTACGCGGGGCAAAAATTAAACGGCCATTATTCGAACTACGTTACACTAAGCTAAACTCCTGGTATTTAAACGTGCGCCATTCTAAATTCTGAGTTTCACCGACGTTCGTTAGGTTGATATAGCATCTCGTTTTAACACAATCAAATGAAATACATCCGGGAATTTAGTGCTTTTCTGTTCTTGATTCGTTGCTGAAGAGATTGCGTCAACTTGGTAGATACAGTTTCTTGTTTCATCGTCGTATTATTACTTTATCTGCCCGCGGCTGCGAAACGATATAATTGCATTTACGATGGTGAGTCTGCTTTATCAAAAGCAATTTTTCGTGATTATTTAACGTGGAGATCACTATACATTTGCACCTCAAAAAAAGTCGTGGTAAAAATGATGCTTTCATTGGAAAGAAAAATTCAGCGATGTCGAATTTAAAATAATTTTCGAGATGAGATAATGTTAATCGATATAACAATATTTAATATCTAAATATAAGTATTTATTTCAGATATTTATTATTTACGACGTTGTTAATTTAATGTTCATTCACATCATTTAGTACAATTAATAAATTTAAAAAATCTATTTTTAAAAATATATTTCGTACATACAAAATTGAAAAGCTATCTAATTTTATTATTTAATTTTCACGTTTGCGTGTGGATGTTCACTTTCCATGAGGCAAAATTTGCGATAAAATTATTTCCATTAAATTAATTAGTGCACCAGTGCAATTTAAGAATCCTCATTAATTATAACGCTTTTTCTCTAAATCAATAGATACATTCACTGATTACCCTGTGGCATACTTGCATAATCAATATAAAGTTCAATTAAAAAAGAAACAAAGTTTGAATTATATAATTAAAATAGTGATATTTGCATGTTAATTTCAATCTTCCAATACTATATTCATTGAATTTATGCACTAAAACAAGGTTAATTAGATCACGTAATAAAAATTAGCTTAGGAATCTCACATTTTATTCACTGATTACCAGTGACATATTTGACACTGATATCAGTGATTATTCACTAATTCAGATTTAAAGAATTTCTTAACAATGTTCTTTGCCGATGTATTAAAATATCATTAAAAAATTACTTATTCACTTATTTCATTGCATCTATATTCTCTAAATTCTTTGGAATGGAATCTCACTCTAAAGAGTGAAAATTGAATCTTGAAAAAGGTTTTTCATTTTTTGATTAACTTATGATTAACTTAACCTGATTGTTTTATCCAATGTACTTCATCTATGACGATATCATGGATGAAGCTTCAGGTTAAATTTAATAAGTTAACCAGATAATGATATTAAACGTAAGAATGAGATTTCTCTCTTTAGCGTGACAATTCATTCTAAAAAAAGAGTACAAATCGCTGTTTCGAATTACATACAAATTGCTCAAGATTAAAAATCTTCGGAATATATTGAGAATTTGATCGAACATGAAAACAAGATCGATACACGAAAGTGAAATTTGATCCCTATGATCATCCATAGCGTGTGCAAAATTAATCTCGAATAGGGGCATCGATTTATCAAGGCAAACCCATCGGGCTGCTTAGCCGTTAATGACGCATTAAGGTCATTTAATATCGTACGGGTGCTTCAAGATGAATATCGTCGATCAAGGTATCCGTACGCGGGATATGTACGCGCGCATACATCGTCCATGTAAATGTCCAATTACAGTTAATTGGCAATAAGCACCGCACAGGGAATCAATGATCACCGGAACGGCTTCAGTCGATCGGTGCTTTAATGCCGTTTTGCGACGATACGATATCGTCATTAATATCGATGTTGCTTAGTGGCAACGTAGACTCAGCGGAGTACAAATGTCGAGAATTTCGACTATTCAGTCCCGCGAAAATTGACGTGCTATGAAATTGGCAATGAATGGAGAAAGTTAGAGAAGGTGTTTCGGAAGATCGCTATTTAGCCGCGAATAACACTTCGAACGATGGTATGCGCATTGTTTGCGGCAAGTTAATTTAGCTCAGAGCACTACGCAACGAAGCTCTTTCTTCCAAGAGATTGGCTATTGTTGCTGGTGCCAAGTAAAGATCGAAGATTTAGATAGAGTTCAGTTTAACGTAAGGTAAATGATGCGATAAGCTTAGAAATGCTGAACAATATATGGGACATTGAATACACTATTAGCAATACATTCAAATGCCATGTAGTGTACAATAATTTTCATAGCAACAGAGTATTAAATTTATCTTTGTTAAATTGTAACGTGTTACACATCCTTACTAAAATATTTGCTTTCACAATAAGTACGACACTATATAAGAAATATTTCTAATATATAAAAATTAAATCAATAATTCCTTAACCTTGATGATCTGTTCAAATTCACTACACGATTATGTCATTTGGGTCACACATTTGGGACACAATTAAAAAGCTCTAAAAAGAAAAGGAAACAATATTTTTTTTCATAAAAAAGATTTTACAGTAATAGACTAAGTCATCAAACACTAGAAAAAAAAAATGTTAATAAAAAATTAATAAAAAATAAATTTGAGTCAAATAGATCAGCAGGATTAAATAATATCTCTGAAATGCATACTTTGTGTTTGTATAATATTGTACAATGTTAATTCTTTGCATTCATTTTCATTAGGAGTTTTCAAGAATTTTATATCATTAGGAATTTTCTTCATTTTATATCATCACGAATTGTCTTCTTTACTTCCAAGCGATATTAATATTGCATTATACATTAAAATTTTTATCCTTAATCATCATATGTAAATATAATTTTTATTTTTTTGTGCAAAAATATTAATAGCTAATTAAATTCAAGTTCTTAGTAAAAAAATACTCAACAACATTAATTTAACTTAATATAAGGATATTTTATCTTAAAATATCCTTCCATTCAAAACTATGAGAACACTCGAATTCGATATTTACCCTGATTTGTGAAGCTCTTTCTTCGAAACGCAAACGGCCGTAAACGTGTCCTCCAAAAGGCAAAGTTCCTTCTTCTTGCAGTTGAGTGGACGACAAAGCTCGCCTGAAACAAACAAAAATTAACTTTATATTCTGACATTATGAATAAAAGTACATTTTATCTTCTATTATTGATTATTCTGTAGAAATAAAACAGAATCAGATTTACATACTAGAAATTTACATCCGACATATAAAATTTTTTTATATAGTAATTATTTGAAAATTTAGAGATAATATAAGCTTCTTTCATTTTTATTATCCTCTGTGTTACGCCAATCTAACAGTAAATCTTAATAAGCTATAAAATTAAAATTTATAAAAACGCTGAGAAGCTAAGAAGTGAATCTATTTTAACGTGATGACAGAAGTAATCGTTTCGTGATAGAATTCATGTTTTATCTGATCTTAATTTTAGCAATTCTTTCTCTTCAAAATGTAAGATCTCTTTCATTTTCTTTTCTTTCATCATTCTTTTTTTAAGTGATATTATTCATGAATGAAGAACCGACTGACTGAATAATGCAAATGGTTAAATAAATTTAAATAAAGCTTTGAATAATCTTTTAAGATCTTGCATTGTTTATTTTTTATGATATTCTTTCAGTATTTTCAAAAAATTTATTTTTTCTATAGATAATAGATAGATTTTTGAACAAACTATCTTTTGATAATTTTTTTCAAACTAAAATAATCAAAATAATTTCTCTTGCATTTAAGTTTTTGCAAAATCTATCACTATCTATTCAAAAGTTATATCGATGATTGTTAACCATCTTGCAGTGATAAACGAAGAGTGTTTCAGATATTTCAAAGAAAAAAGAATAAATAAGAATCAACGCGTCACTATTCATTCTTTTCAAATCAAATGAGCGCGATAATAATTCGTTACTGCAGTTATTTGATTACAATAAAGAAAGGCCATAATAATTATGATGAAATCGACCAATATCGCTGCGTTAATCGGACAAATTTTCTGCGAACCGAAATAATATGCGTGGACCCACCGTGAATTATATCGGACATTCGCCATGCACACACTGAGCATTTCCATTCGTCTGGAAATCGCCGACAAGCGATATTGGTTCGAGGGAACACATTTCTATATATCTACTGCCCAACCGCCGAATCGGATTTCCCTTTTCTCCATTAACCGGCCCGGAACCAAGTACATCGTCGATGTCTTCTCTTGCTGTCCTCGCAATCAATAAAACAGTACCCCAATTCAACCTGCAGCTTTTTAACGTATGGCGATCGAAAAACGAGTACGCTAACATAGAATCACAGTTTGCGGGATCTTATATACTACACTTGATAATATATTCTCTACCTCGAAGAGATTTAACGTCCTTTTAAGAAAATATTACATACCCTAATAATTTTATTCACAAACTTTTTATCGCATGCTTGAATAAACTTTGAATATATTTATGTAACTATAATATGAAACATATATTATCATCTAATCATTTTATATTTCTAAAATTTTTGTCAATTGTTTTCAAATTGGTCGGACTAGTGCTGAAATAAATTCACAATTACGCGATATTTACAATAAACATAATTATATTTCTTGATTGTAAATTATTTTTTACTCAAGCTGGACGAACAAAATAAAACTAGTCAACGTTAGAAATTACTTAAAATAAAATAATGAAAATGCTCTGCTTATGCAATTACGTAATTGTTTCTTATTTAGATTTAAACATTTAGACATTTTTATACGCATATTATTTGCTTCCATTTGCGAATGCATAAGAAATTTGCAATTTAGAAAATGTGCGACAATGGAAATAAGAAATGAATGAGCATTTGACGACAAGAACGACGAGTTTTCGCGTTAAACATAAAACTGGCTAATGTCCAACCAAAGTTGCAAACTTTTTTGTTACCGCACTATAATACAATATTGTAAAGAATTGTAGAGAGAGAATTTCATTAAAGAGAGTGACAATGTAAATGAGTTTGTGAAAACCAAGTATAGTAACATATATTATATTGCAAATTCTGACGTTCAAATTAACTATTTTGTAAGAAATATATTCGTTTTTTTTTAAATAAAAAATAATAAATTCTATATTTTATATTATTATTAAATTATATTTTTGGCCAAAAATAATGTTTTTTTTTAATTCAATTTTATTAGTAACAAATTAGTATACCAAGTATAATAATTAATTAACATATGATGTATGCCATAGCGAAATTTTGTTAGAAATATGATAATTATAATTTAGGTGAAGCACTGGATAGAATAGTTTCATTATCATTATTGCTAAAATAATCGCGCGATTCAAACTAAACCACTACATGTGCGTGTGCATGGTTATCTAATGAAAATAACTCTTTGGCACAATCAGTTTACTCACTTTGCTTTTATATAATTAATTATAAGTTCATTTGCAAGCTTATTATTATATTACTTATGTATATTATTACAGTGCAGTAAACAACATAAATCAATATTATTATATACAAACTCATTAAAATTCGTTTATAATAATATTCACTTCCGTGCACAATCATCAACATCTACAAAGATCCCCACTCATATCTTCAAAAATTTATTTAAAAGTATTGTTCTCAAATCGGTATAAAATATAATACATGATAAATATTTTTATAAAATTGAAAATTTGTTTTCAATATTTATTTGTATCTTTTATATTAAGAAAACATCACGCTCCAAATTATATTTTAAAAAAGTGATGTACATAATTTATATAAAAATATTGGAAAATATAAACTGCATATAGTAAATATAGTCATAAAAATTTAAGTTCAATACTTTATATGACAGGCATCTAGAAATACTTCATAGTGTGCCAATGTCGTGTAAAATCGCTCAATGTTCCTTCTCGCCGATCTAGCATGCGGTATAAAACAACCTACGCCGAGAGAGAAGGCGGTTTTCCCTTTAGTGAGTAGATAAAAAGGAAATTCCTCATGTTACAGATTTCAAAATATCCAATTAAAAGTTTCTCTTATGACGCGAAACTTGTCTCCTGATAGAAGTAATATCACACACAAATGAAAGAGTCGGGTCGGAATTAAAGTCGACCGTACATGAATTAAGAAGACCTGGACTGTCTCTTGACGGCTTAATTTCGTGGGGATTTTATGAAAAGGGGTAAAGATTTTTCTGTGCGTGT